>NW_025962719.1:0-30782 GCF_017589495.1 Alosa alosa
GCCAGGGGTCAAACCAGAGGTCAAGCTGTAGCTAGTAGGCCTCTGACAAGGCCTCGGCCTAAGTTTGGGCCTCTGTGAGTAGCTGCAGCCCGTGGTGAGCACAAGCACTCTTCCCCAAGCCTCCAAGCACTCAGGGGTCAAGTCAGAGTCAGCAGTAGCTGCAGGCCTCTTAATTTGGGGTTAAGCTTAGATGAGGGGATACAGGGGTAATGTTCCCAGGCTCACACACACGCCTAGGTCAGGGGGGACAGAGAGGAGTCTTTTGAGCCTCTGTGAGCAGCTGGGGCCTGTGGGTGGGTGTGTGTGTGTGTAGGGGTGCTGCAGTGGGTATAGCACAGCATCTAGGGGCCCAAGCATCTAGGCACAGCATCTGTGGGTGTGTGTTTAATAATAATAATGTAATAATAATAATAAGTTAGGGCCTCTCTGGAGCAGCTGGAGCCCTCTGAGCAACAGGCCCCTCTCTCTGTCCCTCTCTATCACCTGCTGTGTGCGTGTGTGGCTGTGCTTGGTGGGGGGGTCTAGCTGCAGCTCTCTGTGTCTCTCCCTGCTCCTAGGCCCAAGTTGAGCCCGTCTGAGCACAAGCACTCATCCCCAGGCCTCTCCCTGGCCCGTCCCCGACACAGAAGCTTACACTGACTTAGCGGGTTTTCACTCTTGGCCCCTTAGTGGCAGTATGGGAGAATGACAGTCTGTTACATTTTCCATCACATACCCACTTTGACTTAGCTGGTTTTCACTCTTGGCCCCTTAGTGGCAGTATGGGAGAATGACAGTCTGTTACATTTTCCATCACATACGAGTCTTGAGTTAGCTTTTTCAGTCTTGGCCCCTTAGTGGCAGTATGGGAGAATGACAGTCTGTTACATGTTCATCACATATGACTCTTGAGTTAGCGCCTGGAGGTTTGCTAGGGCCGGAATCATATACGAACCCGCAGGTATACCATGGGTTTGAGATTTTTTCGGCTCTGCTTAAGGCTTTAACCCTTGCGAGGTTAGCTTAAGTGGGGCACAGTGCACCAGTACTTATCGGTGCTTAAGCCTGGTTGTCCGTGGGGGGGTGGTACCCAGAGGGGGGTGTTTGCCACTTTGTGTTGGGCGGGCTTAGCATAGAGGGTGTTAGCTAGTTTGATTAGCGGTTTAATTTGGGTTAAGTTTAGTGGAGTAGGATACAGGGTAATGCCCCAGGCTCACACACACACGCCAAGGGGGGACAGAGAGGAGTCTTTGAGCCTCTGTGAGCAGCTGCAGCCTGTGTGAGAACATGCACTGTCTCCTAGGCCCTCTGTGCCTCCAAGCCGCCAGGGGTCAAACCAGAGGTCAAGCTGTAGCTAGTAGGCCTCTGACAAGGCCTCGGCCTAAGTTTGGGCCTCTGTGAGTAGCTGCAGCCCGTGAGCACAAGCACTCTTCCCCAAGCCTCCAAGCATCAGGGGTCAAGTCAGAGGTCAGCAGTAGCTAGTAGGCCTCTCACAAGGCCTCAGCCTAAGCTGGAGGATTGGGTTAGATTGTAAATTAATTTTGGGAGAACAGAGTCTAGGTTGTGCTAGCTGTGGAAAAGGGGATAGGGAAGAGGTTGGGCCTCTGTTCGTGTATTAATTGGGGTTAAGTTTAGATGTAGGATACAGGGTAATGCTCCCAGGCTCACACACACGCGCGCAGGGGACAGAGAGGAGTCTTTGGAGCCTCTGTGAGCAGCTGGGGCCTGTGGGTGGGTGTGTGTGTGTGTAGGGGTGCTGCAGTGGGTATAGCACAGCATCTAGGCCCAAGCATCTAGGCACAGCATCTAGGCCCAACTTTAATAATAATAATGTAATAATAATAATAAGTTGGGGCCTCTCTGAGCAGCTGGAGCCTCTCTGAGCAACAGGCCCCTCTCTCTGTCCCTCTCTATCACCTGCGCGCGCATGTGTGCGTGTGTGGCTGTGCTTGGTGGGGGGGGTCTAGCGCAGCTCTCTGTGTCTCTCCCTGCTCCTAGGCCCAAGTTGAGCCCGTCTGAGCACAAGCACTCATCCCCAGGCCTCCCCCCCCCAAACCACACACATTAGCTTAAGCTAAGGCCTCTCACAAGGCCTTAGCTTAAGCTAATGTGTGTGTGTTTGGGGGAGGGGGGGGCCAGGATTGGGTGAGATTCTAGATTAATTTTGACGCCCGACGCTAACGCCGCCACCCCCGCCTCGCTGTGACCTTAAGGCCGAGATAGGGCGGTTGGCTAGGGCCAGAATCGTGATGTGAATCCAAGAGCTAGCGGACATGTTCATCACATACCACTCTTTGACTTAGCTGGTTTTCACTCTGGCCCCTTAGTGGCAGTATGGGAGAATGACAGTCTGTTACATTTTCCATCACATACCACTCTTGACTTAGCTGGTTTTCACTCTTGGCCCCTTAGTGGCAGTATGGGGAGAATGACAGTCTGTTACATTTTCCATCACATACCACTCTTGACTTAGCTGGTTTTCAGGCCCCTTAGTGGCATGGGAGAATGACAGTCTGTTACATTTTCCATCACATACCAGTCTTGACTTAGCTTTTTCAGTCTTGGCCCCTTAGTGGCAGTATGGGAGAATGACAGTCTGTTACATTTTCCATCACATACGAGTCTTGAGTTAGTGGCTTTTTCAGTCTTGGCCCCTTAGTGGCAGTATGGGAGAATGACAGTCTGTTACATGTTCATCACATATGACTCTTGAGTTAGCGCCTGAGGTTTGCTAGGGCCGAATCATATACTGAACCCGCAGGTAGGTATACCATGGGTTTGAGATTTTTTCGCTCTGCTTAAGGCTTTAACCCTTGCGAGGTTAGCTTAAGGGGGGCACAGTGCACCAGTACTTATCGGGTGCTTAAGCCTGGTTGTCCGTGGGGGGGTGGTACCCAGAGGGGGGTGTTTGCCACTTTGTGTTGGGGGGCTTAGCATAGAGGGTGTTAGCTAGTTTGATTAGCTGTTTAATTTGGGTTAAGTTTAGTGGAGTAGGATACAGGGTAATGCTCCCAGGCTCACACACACGCCAAGAGGGGGACAGAGAGGAGTCTTTGGAGCCTCTGTGAGCAGCTGCAGCCTGTGTGAGAACATGCACTGTCTCCTAGGCCTCTCTGCCTCCTCCAAGCCGCCAGGGGTCAAACCAGAGGTCAAGCTGTAGCTAGTAGGCCTCTGACAAGGCCTCGCCTAAGTTTGGGCCTCTGTGAGTAGCTGCAGCCCGTGTGAGCACAAGCACTCTTCCCCAAGCCTCCAAGCATCAGGGGTCAAGTCAGAGGTCAGCAGTAGCTAGTAGGCCTCTCACAAGGCCTCAGCCTAAGCTGGAGGATTGGGTTAGATTGTAAATTAATTTTGGGAGAACAGAGTCTAGGTTGTGCTAGCTGTGAAAAGGGGATAGGGAAGAGGTTGGGCCTCTGTTCGTGGTTAATTGGGGTTAAGTTTAGATGTAGGATACAGGGTAATGCCCCAGGCTCACACACACGCCAAGAGGGGACAGAGAGGAGTCTTTGGAGCCTCTGTGAGCAGCTGGGGCCTGTGGGTGGGTGTGTGTGTGTGTAGGGGTGCTGCAGTGGGTATAGCACAGCATCTAGGCCCAAGCATCTAGGCACAGCATCTAGGCCCAACTTTAATAATAATAATGTAATAATAATAATAAGTTGGGGCCTCTCTGAGCAGCTGGAGCCTCTCTGAGCAACAGGCCCCTCTCTGTCCCTCTCTATCACCTGCTGCGCCAAGGTGTGCGTGTGTGTGGCTGTGCTTGGTGGGGGGTCTAGCTGCAGCTCTCTGTGTCTCTCCCTGCTCCTAGGCCCAAGTTGAGCCCGTCTGAGCACAAGCACTCATCCCCAGGCCTCTCCCCCCCCGGGTCCCGGACACAGTAGCTAGTAGGCCTCTCACAAGGCCTTAGCTTAAGCTAATGTGTGTGTGTTTGGGGGGAGGGGGGGGCCAGGATTGGGTGAGATTCTAGATTAATTTTGACGCCCGACGCTAACGCCACCCCCCCCGCCTCGCTGTGACCTTAAGGCCGCTGAGATAGGCGGTTGGCTAGGGCCAGAATCGTGATGTGAATCGAGCTAGCGTGACATGTTCATCACATACCACTTTTGACTTAGCTGGTTTTCACTCTTGGCATGTTCAATGACAGTCTGTTACATTTTCCATCACATACTTGACTTAGCTGGTTTTCACTCTTGGCCCCTTAGTGGCAGTATGGGAGAATGACAGTCTGTTACATTTTCCATCACATACCACTCTTGACTTAGCTGGTTTTCACTCTTGGCCCCTTAGTGGCAGTATGGGAGAATGACAGTCTGTTACATTTTCCATCACATACAGTATGGGAGAATGACAGTCTGTTACATTTTCCATTGACTTAGCTTTTTTTCAGTCTTGGCCCCTTAGTGGCAGTATGGGAGAATGACAGTCTGTTACATTTTCCATCACATACGAAGTCTTGAGTTAGCGCTTTTTCAGTCTTGGCCCCTTAGTGGCAGTATGGGAGAATGACAGTCTGTTACATGTTCATCACATATGACTCTTGAGTTAGCCTGAGGTTTGCTAGGGCCGAATCATATACCTAACCCGCAGGTATACCATGGGTTTGAGATTTTTTCGCTCTGCTTAAGGCTTTAACCCTTTGCAGGTTAGCTTAAGGGGGGCACAGTGCACCAGTACTTATCGGGTGCTTAAGCCTGGTTGTCCGTGGGGGGGGGTGGTACCCAGAGGGGGGGGGTGTTTGCCACTTTGTGTTGGGGGGGCTTAGCATAGAGGGTGTTAGCTAGTTTGATTAGCGGTTTAATTTGGGTTAAGTTTAGTGGAGTAGGATACAGGGTAATGCTCCCAGGCTCACACACACGCCACAAGGGGGACAGAGAGGAGTCTTTGAGCCTCTGTGAGCAGCTGCAGCCTGTGTGAGAACATGCACTGTCTCCTAGGGCTCTCTGTGCCTCCCAAGCCAGGGGTCAAACCAGAGGTCAAGCTGTAGCTAGTAGGCCTCTGACAAGGCCCTCGCCTAAGTTTGGGCCTCTGTGAGTAGCTGCAGCCCGTGGTGAGCACAAGCACTCTTCCCCAAGCCTCCAAGCATCAGGGGTCAAGTCAGAGGTCAGCAGTAGCTAGTAGGCCTCTCACAAGGCCTCAGCCTAAGCTGGAGGATTGGGTTAGATTGTAAATTAATTTTGGGAGAACAGAGTCTAGGTTGTGCTAGCTGTGGAAAAGGGGATAGGGAAGAGGTTGGGCCTCTGTCTGCATTAATTGGGGTTAAGTTTAGATGTAGGATACAGGGTAATGCTCCCAGGCTCACACACACGCCACAAGAGGGGACAGAGAGGAGTCTTGGAGCCTCTGTGAGCAGCTGGGGCCTGTGGGTGGGTGTGTGTGTGTGTAGGGGTGCTGCAGTGGGTATAGCACAGCATCTAGGCCCAAGCATCTAGGCACAGCATCTAGGCCCAACTTTAATAATAATAATGTAATAATAATAATAAGTTGGGGCCTCTCTGAGCAGCTGGAGCCTCTGAGCAACAGGCCCCTCTCTGTCCCTCTCTATCACCTGCGCGCAAGCAGCGTGTGTGTGGCTGTGCTTGGTGGGGGGTCTAGCGCAGCTCTCTGTGTCTCTCCCTGCTCCTAGGCCCAAGTTGAGCCCGCCTGAGCACAAGCACTCATCCCCAGGCCTCCCCCGCCCGGGTCCGGACACAGTAGCTAGTAGGCCTCTCACAAGGCCTTAGCTTAAGCTAATGTGTGTGTGTTTGGGGGGGGGGGGGCGCCAGGATTGGGTGAGATTCTAGATTAATTTTGACGCCCGATCTAACGCCGCCACCCCCGCCTCGCTGTGACCTTGCGGCCGCCAGAGATAGGCGGTTGGCTAGGGCCAGAATCGTGATGTGAATCACTCTTGAGCTAGCGGAGAATGACATGTTCATCACATACCACTCTTTGACTTAGCTGGTTTTCACTCTGGCCCCTTAGTGGCAGTATGGGAGAATGACAGTCTGTTACATTTTCCATCACATACCACTCTTTGACTTAGCTGGTTTTCACTCTTGGCCCCTTAGTGGCAGTATGGGAGAATGACAGTCTGTTACATTTTCCATCACATACGACTCTTGACTTAGCTGGTTTTCACTCTTGGCCCCTTAGTGGCAGTATGGGAGAATGACAGTCTGTTACATTTTCCATCACATACGAGTCTTGAGTTAGCTTTTTCAGTCTTGGCCCCTTAGTGGCAGTATGGGAGAATGACAGTCTGTTACATTTTCCATCACATTAGTTACTGGTCTTGGCCCCTTAGTGGCAGTATGGGAGAATGACAGTCTGTTACATGTTCATCACATATGACTCTTGAGTTAGCTTGAGAGGTTTGCTAGGGCCGAATCATATACCTAACCCGCAGGTATACCATGGGTTTGAGATTTTTTCGCTCTCTGCTTAAGGCTTTAACCCCTTTGCAGGTTAGCTTAAGGGGGCACAGTGCACCAGTACTTATCGGTGCTTAAGCCTGGTTGTCCGTGGGGGGGTGGTACCCAGAGGGGGGGGGGGTGTTTGCCACTTTGTGTTGCGGGCTTAGCATAGAGGGTGTTAGCTAGTTTGATTAGCGTGTTTAATTTGGGTTAAGTTTAGTGGAGTAGGATACAGGGTAATGCTCCCAGGCTCACACACACGCCAAGAGGGGACAGAGAGGAGTCTTTGAGCCTCTGTGAGCAGCTGGGGCCTGTGGGTGGGTGTGTGTGTGTGTAGGGGTGCTGCAGTGGGTATAGCACAGCATCTAGGCCCAAGCATCTAGGCACAGCATCTAGGCCCAACTTTAATAATAATAATGTAATAATAATAATAAGTTGGGGCCTCTCTGAGCAGCTGGAGCCTCTCTGAGCAACAGGCCCCTCTCTCTGTCCCTCTCTATCACCCAAGCTGCCCTGTGGGTGGGTGGTGTGTGTGTAGGGGGCTGTGCTGCAGTGTGTGGCTGTGCTTGGTGGGGGGTCTAGCCAGCTCTCTGTGTCTCTCCCTGCTCCTAGGCCCAAGTTGAGCCCGCCTGAGCACAAGCACTCATCCCCAGGCCTCCCCCGCCCGGGTCCGACACAGTAGCTAGTAGGCCTCTCACAAGGCCTTAGCTTAAGCTAATGTGTGTGTGTTTGGGGGGGGGGGGGCCAGGGATTGGGTGAGATTCTAGATTAATTTTGACGCCCGACGCAAACGCCACCCCCCCGCCTCGCCTCGCTGTGACCTTTAAGGGGCCAGAATCGAGATAGGGCGGTTGGCATAGGGCCAGAATCGTGATGTGAATCCAAGAGCTAGCGACATGTTCATCACATACAGTCTGTTACATTTTCCATCACATACATACTTGACTTAGCTGGTTTTCACTCTTGGCCCCTTAGTGGCAGTATGGGAGAATGACAGTCTGTTACATTTTCCATCACATACCACTTTTGACTTAGCTGGTTTTCACTCTTGGCCCCTTAGTGGCAGTATGGGAGAATGACAGTCTGTTACATTTTCCATCACATACCACTCTTGACTTAGCTGGTTTTCACTCTTGGCCCCTTAGTGGCAGTGGCAGTTGGGTTACAATGACAGTCTGTTACATTTTCCATCACATTTTCCATCACATACCAGTCTTGAGTTAGCGCTTTTTCAGTCTTGGCCCCTTAGTGGCAGTATGGGAGAATGACAGTCTGTTACATGTTCATCACATATGACTCTTGAGTTAGCCTGAGGTTTGCTAGGGCCGAATCATATACCTAACCCCGCAGGTATACCATGGGTTTGAGATTTTTTCGCTCTGCTTAAGGCTTTAACCCTTGCATGAGGTTAGCTTAAGTGGGGCACAGTGCACCAGTACTTATCGGGTGCTTAAGCCTGGTTGTCCGTGGGGGGGGGTGGTACCCAGAGGGGGGGGGGGTGTTTGCCACTTTGTGTTGGGGGGCTTAGCATAGAGGGTGTTAGCTAGTTTGATTAGCTGTTTAATTTGGGTTAAGTTTAGTGGAGTAGGATACAGGGTAATGCCCCAGGCTCACACACACGCCAAGAGGGGACAGAGAGGAGTCTTTGAGCCTCTGCAGCTGAGCAGCTGCAGCCTGTGTGAGAACATGCACTGTCTCCTAGGCCTCTCTGTGCCTCCAAGCCGCCAGGGGTCAAACCAGAGGTCAAGCTGTAGCTAGTAGGCCTCTGACAAGGCCTCGCCTAAGTTTGGGCCTCTGTGAGTAGCTGCAGCCCGTGGTGAGCACAAGCACTCTTCCCCAAGCCTCCCAAGCATCAGGGGTCAAGTCAGAGGTCAGCAGTAGCTAGTAGGCCTCTCACAAGGCCTCAGCCTAAGCTGGAGGATTGGGTTAGATTGTAAATTAATTTTGGGAGAACAGAGTCTAGGGTTGTGCTAGCTGTGAAAAAGGGGATAGGGAAGAGGTTGGGCCTCTGTCTGCATTAATTGGGGTTAAGTTTAGATGTAGGATACAGGGTAATGCTCCCAGGCTCACACACACACCAAGAGGGGACAGAGAGGAGTCTTGGAGCCTCTGTGAGCAGCTGGGGCCTGTGGGTGGGTGTGTGTGTGTGTGTAGGGGTGCTGCAGTGGGTATAGCACAGCATCTAGGCCCAAGCATCTAGGCACAGCATCTAGGCCCAACTTTAATAATAATAATGTAATAATAATAATAAGTTGGGGCCTCTCTGAGCAGCTGGAGCCTCTGAGCAACAGGCCCCTCTCACTGTCCCTCTCTATCACCTGCCAGGTGTGTGGTGTGTGGCTGTGCTTGGTGGGGGGGTCTAGCGCAGCTCTCTGTGTCTCTCCCTGCTCCTAGGCCCAAGTTGAGCCCGCCTGAGCACAAGCACTCATCCCCAGGCCTCCCCCCGCCCGGGTCCGGACACAGTAGCTAGTAGGCCTCTCACAAGGCCTTAGCTTAAGCTAATGTGTGTGTGTTTGGGGGGGGGGGGGGCCAGGATTGGGTGAGATTCTAGATTAATTTTGACGCCCGACGCTAACGCCGCCACCCCGCCTCGCTGTGACCTTAAGGCCATGAGATAGGCGGTTGGCTAGGGCCAGAATCGTGATGTGAATCCAAGAGCTAGCGGACATGTTCATCACATACCACTCTTGACTTAGCTGGTTTTCACTCTTGGCCCCTTAGTGGCAGTATGGGAGAATGACAGTCTGTTACATTTTCCATCACATACCTACTCTTGACTTAGCTGGTTTTCACTCTTGGCCCCTTAGTGGCAGTATGGGAGAATGACAGTCTGTTACATTTTCCATCACATACCTTGACTTAGACTTTGACTTAGCTGGTTTTCAGTCTTGGCCCCTTAGTGGCAGTATGGGAGAATGACAGTCTGTTACATTTTCCATCACATACGAAGTCTTGAGTTAGCTGAGTTAGTTTTTCAGTCTTGGCCCCTTAGTGGCAGTATGGGAGAATGACAGTCTGTTACATGTTCATCACATATGACTCTTGAGTTAGCTTCTGAGGTTTGCTAGGGCCGAATCATATACCTAACCCGCAGGTATACCATGGGTTTGAGATTTTTTCGCTCTGCTTAAGGCTTTAACCCTTGCAGGTTAGCTTAAGTGGGGCACAGTGCACCAGTACTTATCGGGTGCTTAAGCCTGGTTGTCCGTGGGGGGGGTGGTACCCAGAGGGGGGGGGTTTGCCACTTTGTGTTGGGGGGCTTAGCATAGAGGGTGTTAGCTAGTTTGATTAGCTGGTTTAATTTGGGTTAAGTTTAGTGGAGTAGGATACAGGGTAATGCTCCCAGGCTCACACACACGCCAAGAGGGGGACAGAGAGGAGTCTTTGAGCCTCTGTGAGCAGCTGCAGCCTGTGTGAGAACATGCACTGTCTCCTAGGGCCTCTCTGTGCCTCCAAGCCGCCAGGGGTCAAACCAGAGGTCAAGCTGTAGCTAGTAGGCCTCTGACAAGGCCTCGCCTAAGTTTGGGCCTCCTGTGAGTAGCTGCAGCCCGTGGAGCACAAGCACTCTTCCCCAAGCCTCCAAGCATCAGGGGTCAAGTCAGAGGTCAGCAGTAGCTAGTAGGCCTCTCACAAGGCCTCAGCCTGCTGGAGGATTGGGTTAGATTGTAAATTAATTTTGGGAGAACAGAGTCTAGGTTGTGCTAGCTGTGAAAAGGGGATAGGGAAGAGGTTGGGCCTCTGTGTCTGCATTAATTGGGGTTAAGTTTAGATGTAGGATACAGGGTAATGCTCCCAGGCTCACACACACGCCAAGGGGGACAGAGAGGAGTCTTTGGAGCCTCTGTGAGCAGCTGGGGCCTGTGGGTGGGTGTGTGTGTGTGTGTAGGGGTGCTGCAGTGGGTATAGCACAGCATCTAGGCCCAAGCATCTAGGGCACAGCATCTAGGCCCAACTTTAATAATAATAATGTAATAATAATAATAAGTTGGGGCCTCTGAGAGCAGCTGGAGCCTCTGAGCAACAGGCCCCTCTCTGTCCCTCTCTATCACCTGCGCCAAGGCAGGTGTGTGTGTGTGGCTGTGCTTGGGGGGGGTCTAGCGCAGCTCTCTGTGTCTCTCCCTGCTCCTAGGCCCAAGTTGAGCCCGCCTGAGCACAAGCACTCATCCCCAGGCCTCTCCCCGCCCGGGTCCGGACACAGTAGCTAGTAGGCCTCTCACAAGGCCTTAGCTTAAGCTAATGTGTGTGTGTTTGGGGGGGAGGGGGGGGGGGGCGCCCAGGATTGGGTGAGATTCTAGATTAATTTTGACGCCCGACGCTAACGCCGCCACCCCCCGCCTCGCTGACCCTTAAGGCCGGAGATAGGCGGTTGGCTAGGGCCAGAATCGTGATGTGAATCCAAGAGCTAGCGGACATGTTCATCACATACCACTCTTGACTTAGCTGGTTTTCACTCTTGGCCCCTTAGTGGCAGTATGGGAGAATGACAGTCTGTTACATTTTCCATCACATACCACTCTTGACTTAGCTGGTTTTCACTCTTGGCCCCTTAGTGGCAGTATGGGAGAATGACAGTCTGTTACATTTTCCATCACATACCACTCTTGACTTAGCTGGTTTTCACTCTTGGCCCCTTAGTGGCAGTATGGGAGAATGACAGTCTGTTACATTTTCCATCACATACCACACTTAGTCTTGAGTTAGCTTTTTCAGTCTTGGCCCCTTAGTGGTGGCAGTATGGGAGAATGACAGTCTGTTACATGTTCATCACATATGACTCTTGAGTTAGAATGACAGTCTGTTACATGAGGTTTGCTAGGGCCGAATCATATACCTAACCCGCAGGTATACCATGGGTTTGAGATTTTTTCGGCTCTGCTTAAGGCTTTAACCCTTGGCGAGGTTAGCTTAAGGGGCACAGTGCACCAGTACTTATCGGGTGCTTAAGCCTGGTTGTCCGTCCGGGGGGTGGTACCCAGAGGGGGGGGGGGGTGTTTGCCACTTTGTGTTGGGCGGGCTTAGCATAGAGGGTGTTAGCTAGTTTGATTAGCTGGTTTAATTTGGGTTAAGTTTAGTGGAGTAGGATACAGGGTAATGCTCCCAGGCTCACACACACGCCACAAGAGGGGACAGGGGTCTTTGACAGAGAGGAGCCTTTGAGAGAACATGCACTGTGAGCAGCTGGGGCCTGTGGGTGGGTGAGGTGTGTGTGTAGGCCTCTGACAAGGGGTGCTGCAGTGGGTATAGCACAGCATCTAGGCCCAAGCATCTAGGGGTCACAGCAGTCTAGGCCCAACTTTAATAATTGTAATAATGTAGAACAGAGTAATAAAAAGGGGATAAGTTGGGGTCCTCTTAAGTTTAGATGTAGGATACAGGGTGAGCAGCTGGAGCCTCTGAGCAACAGGCCCCTCTCTGTCCCTCTCTGAGCAGCTGAGCCTCTGAGCAACAGGCCCCTCTGTCCCTCTGTCCCTCTCACCTGCTGATCACCCAGGCGCAGGTGTGTGTGGCTGTGCTTGGTGGGGGGGGTCTAGCGCAGCTCTCTGTGTCTCTCCCCTGCTCCTAGGCCCAAGTTGAGCCCGCCTGAGCACAAGCACTCATCCCCAGGCCTCCCCCGCCCGTCCGATCACAGTAGCTAGTAGGCCTCTCACAAGGCCTTAGCTTAAGCCAATGTGTGTGTGTTTGGGGGGGGGGGGGGCCAGGATTGGGTGAGATTCTAGATTAATTTTGACGCCCGACGCTAACGCCGCCACCCCCCGCCTCGCTGACCTTGCGTCATGAGATAGGCGGACCTTGAATAGGGCCAGAATCGAGATAGGCGAATCCTGGCTAGGGCCAGAATGTTCATCACATGTGAATTAGCAGTTTTCACTTGGCCCCTTAGTGGCAGTATGGGAGAATGACAGTCTGTTACATTTTCCATCACATACCACTCTTGACTTAGCTGGTTTTCACTCTTGGCCCCTTAGTGGCAGTATGGGAGAATGACAGTCTGTTACATTTTCCATCACATACCACTCTTGACTTAGCTGGTTTTCACTCTTGGTTTTCACTCTTGGCCCCTTAGTGGCAGTATGGGAGAATGACAGTCTGTTACATTTTCCATCACATACCACTCTTGACTTAGCTGCTTTTCACTCTTGGCCCCTTAGTGGCAGTATGGGAGAATGACAGTCTGTTACATTTTCCATCACATACGAGTCTTGAGTTAGCGCTTTTTCAGTCTTGGCCCCTTAGTGGCAGTATGGGAGAATGACAGTCTGTTACATGTTCATCACATATGACTCTTGAGTTAGCCTGAGGTTTGCTAGGGCCGAATCATATACTAAACCCGCAGGTATACCATGGGTTTGAGATTTTTTCGCTCTGCTTAAGGCTTTAACCCTTTATGAGGTTAGCTTAAGGGGGGCACAGTGCACCAGTACTTATCGGTGCTTAAGCCTGGTTGTCCGTGGGGGGGGTGGTACCCAGAGGGGGGGGGGTGTTGCCACTTTGTGTTGCGGGCTTAGCATAGAGGGTGTTAGCTAGTTTGATTAGCTGTTTAATTTGGGTTGTTTAGTGGAGTAGGATACAGGGTAATGCTCCCAGGCTCACACACACGCCAAGAGGGGGACAGAGAGGAGTCTTTGGAGCCTCTGTGAGCAGCTGCAGCCTGTGTGAGAACATGCACTGTCTCCTAGGCCTCTGTGCCTCCAAGCCGCCAGGGGTCAAACCAGAGGTCAAGCTGTAGCTAGTAGGCCTCTGACAAGGCCCGGCCTAAGTTTGGGCCTCCTGTGAGTAGCTGCAGCCCGTGTGAGCACAAGCACTCTTCCCCAAGCCTCCAAGCATCAGGGGTCAAGTCAGAGGTCAGCAGTAGCTAGTAGGCCTCTCACAAGGCCTCAGCCTAAGCTGGAGGATTGGGTTAGATTGTAAATTAATTTTGGGAGAACAGAGTCTAGGGTTGTGCTAGCTGTGAAAAAGGGGATAGGGAAGAGGTTGGGCCTCTGTCTGCATTAATTGGGGGGTTAAGTTTAGATGTAGGATACAGGGTAATGCTCCCAGGCTCACACACACGCCAAAGAGGGGACAGAGAGGAGTCTTTGAGCCCTGTGAGCAGCTGGGGCCTGTGGGTGGGTGTGTGTGTGTGTAGGGGTGCTGCAGTGGGTATAGCACAGCATCTAGGCCCAAGCATCTAGGCACAGCATCTAGGCCCAACTTTAATAATAATAATGTAATAATAATAATAAGTTGGGGCCTCTGAGCAGCTGGAGCCTCTGAGCAACAGGCCCCTCTCTGTCCCTCTCTATCACCCATGCGCAAGGTGTGTGTGTGGCTGTGCTTGGTGGGGGGGGGTCTAGCGCAGCTCTCTGTGTCTCTCCCTGCTCCTAGGCCCAAGTTGAGCCCGTCTGAGCACAAGCACTCATCCCCAGGCCTCCCCCCCGCCCGTCCCGACACAGTAGCTAGTAGGCCTCTCACAAGGCCTTAGCTTAAGCTAATGTGTGTGTGTTTGGGGGGAGGGGGGGGCCAGGATTGGGTGAGATTCTAGATTAATTTTGACGCCCGACGCTAACGCCGCCACCCCCCGCCTCGCTGTGACCTTGCGTCCGCTGAGATAGGCGGTTGGCTAGGGCCAGAATCGTATGTGAATCAGAATAGCGTGACATGTTCATCACATACCACTCTTGACTTAGCTGGTTTTCACTCTTGGCCCCTTAGTGGCAGTATGGGAGAATGACAGTCTGTTACATTTTCCATCACATACCACTCTTGACTTAGCTGGTTTTCACTCTTGGCCCCTTAGTGGCAGTATGGGAGAATGACAGTCTGTTACATTTTCCATCACATACCTTGACTTAGCTCTTGACTTAGCAGTGGTTTTCACTCTTGGCCCCTTAGTGGCAGTGTGGGAGAATGACAGTCTGTTACATTTTCCATCACATACCTAGTCTTGAGTTAGCGCTTTTTCAGTCTTGGCCCCTTAGTGGCAGTATGGGAGAATGACAGTCTGTTACATGTTCATCACATATGACTCTTGAGTTAGCCTGAGGTTTGCTAGGGCCGAATCATATACCTAACCCGCAGGTATACCATGGGTTTGAGATTTTTTCGCTCTGCTTAAGGCTTTAACCCTTTATGCAGGTTAGCTTAAGTGGGGCACAGTGCACCAGTACTTATCGGTGCTTAAGCCTGGTTGTCCGGGGGGGGGGGGTGGTACCCAGAGGGGGGGGGGGGTGTTTGCCACTTTGTGTTATGGGGCTTAGCATAGAGGGTGTTAGCTAGTTTGATTAGCTGTTTAATTTGGGTTAAGTTTAGTGGAGTAGGATACAGGGTAATGCCCCAGGCTCACACACACGCCAAGAGGGGACAGAGAGGAGTCTTTGGAGCCTCTGTGAGCAGCTGCAGCCTGTGTGAGAACATGCACTGTCTCCTAGGGCCTCTGTGTGCCTCCAAGCCAGGGGTCAAACCAGAGGTCAAGCTGTAGCTAGTAGGCCTCTGACAAGGCCCGCCCTAAGTTTGGGCCTCTGTGAGTAGCTGCAGCCCGTGAGTGAGCACAAGCACTCTTCCCCAAGCCTCCAAGCATCAGGGGTCAAGTCAGAGGTCAGCAGTAGCTAGTAGGCCTCTCACAAGGCCTCAGCCTGCTGGAGGATTGGGTTAGATTGTAAATTAATTTTGGGAGAACAGAGTCTAGGTTGTGCTAGCTGTGAAAAGGGGATAGGGAAGAGGTTGGGCCTCTGTCTGTGTATTAATTGGGGTTAAGTTTAGATGTAGGATACAGGGTAATGCTCCCAGGCTCACACACACGCCAAGAGGGGACAGAGAGGAGTCTTTGGAGCCTCTGTGAGCAGCTGGGGCCTGTGGGTGGGTGTGTGTGTGTGTAGGGTGCTGCAGTGGGTATAGCACAGCATCTAGGCCCAAGCATCTAGGGCACAGCATCTAGGCCCAACTTTAATAATAATAATGTAATAATAATAATAAGTTGGGGCCTCTGAGCAGCTGGAGCCTCTGAGCAACAGGCCCCTCTCTGTCCCTCTCTATCCTCCCAGGCAGGTGTGGCAGTGTGTGGCTGTGCTTGGTGGGGGGGTCTAGCTGCAGCTCTCTGTGTCTCTCCCTGCTCCTAGGCCCAAGTTGAGCCCGCCTGAGCACAAGCACTCATCCCCAGGCCTCTCCCGCCCGTCCGGACACAGTAGCTAGTAGGCCTCTCACAAGGCCTTAGCTTAAGCTAATGTGTGTGTGTTTTTGGGGGGGGGGGGGGCCAGGATTGGGTGAGATTCTAGATTAATTTTGACGCCCGACGCAAACGCCACCCCCCCGCCTCGCTGTGACCTTAAGGCCGCATGAGATAGGCGGTTGGCTAGGGCCAGAATCGTATGTGAATCCCAAGAGCTAGGCCCCTTAGTGACATGTTCATCACATACCACATACCTCTTGACTTAGCTGGTTTTCACTCTTGGCCCCTTAGTGGCAGTATGGGAGAATGACAGTCTGTTACATTTTCCATCACATACCACTCTTGACTTAGCTGGTTTTCACTCTTGGCCCCTTAGTGGCAGTATGGGAGAATGACAGTCTGTTACATTTTCCATCACATACCACTCTTGACTTAGCTGGTTTTCACTCTTGGCCCCTTAGTGGCAGTATGGGAGAATGACAGTCTGTTACATTTTCCATCACATACGAGTCTTGAGTTAGTATGGGAGAATGACAGTCTGCTTTTTCAGTCTTGGCCCCTTAGTGGCAGTATGGGAGAATGACAGTCTGTTACATGTTCATCACATATGACTCTTGAGTTAGCCTGAGGTTTGCTAGGGCCGAATCATATACCTAACCCGTAGGTATACCATGGGTTTGAGATTTTTTCGCTCTGCTTAAGGCTTTAACCCTTTGCAGGTTAGCTTAAGTGGGGCACAGTGCACCAGTACTTATCGGTGCTTAAGCCTGGTTGTCCGTGGGGGGGGGTGGTACCCAGAGGGGGGGGGGTTTGCCACTTTGTGTTGCGGGCTTAGCATAGAGGGTGTTAGCTAGTTTGATTAGCGTGTTTAATTTGGGTTAAGTTTAGTGGAGTAGGATACAGGGTAATGCTCCCAGGCTCACACACACGCCAAGAGGGGACAGAGAGGAGTCTTTGGAGCCTCTGAGCAGCTGCAGCCTGTGTGAGAACATGCACTGTCTCCTAGGGCCTCTGTGCCTCCAAGCCAGGGGTCAAACCAGAGGTCAAGCTGTAGCTAGTAGGCCTCTGACAAGGCCCCTCGCCTAAGTTTGGGCCTCTGTGAGTAGCTGCAGCCCGTGTGAGCACAAGCACTCTTCCCCAAGCCACTCCAAGCATCAGGGGTCAAGTCAGAGGTCAGCAGTAGCTAGTAGGCCTCTCACAAGGCCCAGCCTGCTGGAGGATTGGGTTAGATTGTAAATTAATTTTGGGAGAACAGAGTCTAGGTTGTGCTAGCTGTGAAAAGGGGATAGGGAAGAGGTTGGGCCTCTGTCTGCATTAATTGGGGTTAAGTTTAGATGTAGGATACAGGGTAATGCTCCCAGGCTCACACACACACGCCAAGGGGGACAGAGAGGAGTCTTTGGAGCCTCTGTGAGCAGCTGGGGCCTGTGGGTGGGTGTGTGTGTGTGTAGGGGTGCTGCAGTGGGTATAGCACAGCATCTAGGCCCAAGCATCTAGGCACAGCATCTAGGCCCAACTTTAATAATAATAATGTAATAATAATAATAAGTTGGGGCCTCTGAGCAGCTGGAGCCTCTGAGCAACAGGCCCCTCTCTGTCCCTCTCTATCACCTGCGCCAAGGTGTGTGTGTGTGGCTGTGCTTGGTGGGGGGGTCTAGCTGCAGCTCTCTGTGTCTCTCCCTGCTCCTAGGCCCAAGTTGAGCCCGCCTGAGCACAAGCACTCATCCCCAGGCCTCCCCGCCCGGTCCGGACACAGTAGCTAGTAGGCCTCTCACAAGGCCTTAGCTTAAGCTAATGTGTGTGTGTTTGGGGGGGGGGGGGGGGCTCAGGATTGGGTGAGATTCTAGATTTGGTTTGATTTTGACGCCCGACGCAACGCCGCCACCCCCGCCTCATGCCAGACTCTTAAGGCCAGTGTTACATTTTCCATCAGATAGGGCGGTTAGCTAGGGCCAGAATCGTAGATGTGAATCCCTTAGAGCTAGAATGACAGTCTGTTCATCACATACCATACTCTTTGACTTAGCTGGTTTTCACTCTTGGCCCCTTAGTGGCAGTATGGGAGAATGACAGTCTGTTACATTTTCCATCACATACATACTTAGCTGGTTTTCACTCTTGAGTGGCTTACAGTCTGTTACATTTTTCACTCTTGGCCCCTTAGTGGCAGTATGGGAGAATGACAGTCTGTTACATTTTCCATCACATACCACTCTTGACTTAGCTGGTTTTCAGTCTTGGCCCCTTAGTGGCAGTATAGGAGAATGACAGTCTGTTACATTTTCCATCACATACCAAGTCTTGAGTTAGCGCTTTTTCAGTCTTGGCCCCTTAGTGGCAGTATGGGAGAATGACAGTCTGTTACATGTTCATCACATATGACTCTTGAGTTAGCCTGAGGTTTGCAGGGGCCGAATCATATACCTAACCCGCAGGTATATACCATGGGTTTGAGATTTTTCGCTCTGCTTAAGGCTTTAACCCTTGCAGGTTAGCTTAAGTGGGGCACAGTGCACCAGTACTTATCGGTGCTTAAGCCTGGTTGTCCGTGGGGGGGTGGTACCCAGAGGGGGGGGGGGGTGTTTGCCACTTTGTGTTGGCGGGCTTAGCATAGAGGGTGTTAGCTAGTTTGATTAGCTGGTTTAATTTGGGTTAAGTTTAGTGGAGTAGGATACAGGGTAATGCCCCAGGCTCACACACACACGCCAAGAGGGGACAGAGAGGAGTCTTTGAGCCTCTGTGAGCAGCTGCAGCCTGTGTGAGAACATGCACTGTCTCCCTAGGGCCTCTCTGTGCCTCCAAGCCAGGGGTCAAACCAGAGGTCAAGCTGTAGCTAGTAGGCCTCTGACAAGGCCCCGGCCTAAGTTTGGGCCTCTGTGAGTAGCTGCAGCCCGTGGTGAGCACAAGCACTCTTCCCCAAGCCTCCAAGCATCAGGGGTCAAGTCAGAGGTCAGCAGTAGCTAGTAGGCCTCTCACAAGGCCCTCAGCCTAAGCTGGAGGATTGGGTTAGATTGTAAATTAATTTTGGGAGAACAGAGTCTAGGTTGTGCTAGCTGTGAAAAAGGGGATAGGGAAGAGGTTGGGCCTCTGTCTGTGTATTAATTGGGGTTAAGTTTAGATGTAGGATACAGGGTAATGCTCCCAGGCTCACACACACACGCCAAGAGGGGACAGAGAGGAGTCTTTGGAGCCCTGTGAGCAGCTGGGGCCTGTGGGTGGGTGTGTGTGTGTGTAGGGGTGCTGCAGTGGGTATAGCACAGCATCTAGGCCCAAGCATCTAGGCACAGCATCTAGGCCCAACTTTAATAATAATAATGTAATAATAATAATAAGTTGGGGCCTCTGAGCAGCTGGAGCCTCTGAGAGCAACAGGCCCCTCTCTGTCCCTCTCTATCACCTGCGCCAAGGCAGTGTGTGTGGCTGTGCTTGGGGGGGGGGTCTAGCGCAGCTCTGTGTCTCTCCCTGCTCCTAGGCCCAAGTTGAGCCCGCCTGAGCACAAGCACTCATCCCCAGGCCTCTCCCGCGCCCGGGTCCGATCACAGTAGCTAGTAGGCCTCTCACAAGGCCTTAGCTTAAGCCAATGTGTGTGTGTTTGGGGGGGGGGGGGCGCCAGGATTGGGTGAGATTCTAGATTAATTTTGACGCCCGATCGCAACCGCCACCCCCCCCTCGCTGTGACCTTTAAGTCCGCTGAGATAGGCGGTTGGCTAGGGCCAGAATCGTGATGTGAATCAAGAGCTAGCGTGACATGTTCATCACATACCACTCTTGACTTAGCTGGTTTTCACTCTTGGCCCCTTAGTGGCAGTATGGGAGAATGACAGTCTGTTACATTTTCCATCACATACCACTCTTGACTTAGCTGGTTTTCACTTTTCCATCACATTGGCCCCTTAGTGGCAGTATGGGAGAATGACAGTCTGTTACATTTTCCATCACATACCACTCTTGACTTAGCTGGTTTTCACTCTTGGCCCCTTAGTGGCAGTATGGGAGAATGACAGTCTGTTACATTTTCCATCACATACGAAGTCTTGAGTTAGCTTTTTTTCAGTCTTGGCCCCTTAGTGGCAGTATGGGAGAATGACAGTCTGTTACATGTTCATCACATATGACTCTTGAGTTAGCTTGAGGTTTGCTAGGGCCGAATCATATACCTAACCCCAGGTATACCATGGGTTTGAGATTTTTTTTTGAGCTCTGCTTAAGGCTTTAACCCTCATGAGGTTAGCTTAAGGGGGCACAGTGCACCAGTACTTATCGGTGCTTAAGCCTGGTTGTCCGTGGGGGGGGGGTGGTACCCAGAGGGGGGGGGGGGGGTTTGCCACTTTGTGTTGGGGGCTTAGCATAGAGGGTGTTAGCTAGTTTGATTAGCTGTTTAATTTGGGTTAAGTTTAGTGGAGTAGGATACAGGGTAATGCTCCCAGGCTCACACACACGCCAAAGAGGGGACAGAGAGGAGTCTTTGAGCCTCTGAGCAGCTGCAGCCTGTGTGAGAACATGCACTGTCTCCCAGGGCCTCTCTGTGCCTCCAAGCCAGGGGTCAAACCAGAGGTCAAGCTGTAGCTAGTAGGCCTCTGACAAGGCCCTCGCCTAAGTTTGGGCCTCTGTGAGTAGCTGCAGCCCGTGGGAGCACAAGCACTCTTCCCCAAGCCTCCAAGCATCAGGGGTCAAGTCAGAGGTCAGCAGTAGCTAGTAGGCCTCTCACAAGGCCCAGCCTAAGCTGGAGGATTGGGTTAGATTGTAAATTAATTTTGGGAGAACAGAGTCTAGGTTGTGCTAGCTGTGAAAAAGGGGATAGGGAAGAGGTTGGGCCTCTGTCTGTGTATTAATTGGGGTTAAGTTTAGATGTAGGATACAGGGTAATGCTCCCAGGCTCACACACACGCCACAGGGGGGACAGAGAGGAGTCTTTGGAGCCCTGTGAGCAGCTGGGGCCTGTGGGTGGGTGTGTGTGTGTGTAGGGGTGCTGCAGTGGGTATAGCACAGCATCTAGGCCCAAGCATCTAGGCACAGCATCTAGGCCCAACTTTAATAATAATAATGTAATAATAATAATAAGTTGGGGCCTCTCTGAGCAGCTGGAGCCTCTGAGCAACAGGCCCCTCTCTGTCCCTCTCTATCACCCGCGCCAAGCAGTGCGGTGTGGGCTGTGCTTGGTGGGGGGGTCTAGCGCAGCTCTCTGTGTCTCTCCCTGCTCCTAGGCCCAAGTTGAGCCCGCCTGAGCACAAGCACTCATCCCCAGGCCTCCCCGCCCGGGTCCGACACAGTAGCTAGTAGGCCTCTCACAAGGCCTTAGCTTAAGCTAATGTGTGTGTGTTTGGGGGGGGGGGGGGGCCAGGATTGGGTGAGATTCTAGATTAATTTTGACGCCCGATCTACGCCGCCACCCCCCGCCTCGCTGTGACCTCAAGGCCGCTAAGGCCGCTGAGATAGGCGGTTGGCTAGGGCCAGAATCGTGATGTGAATCCATACAGCTTGACTTAGCGACATGTTCATCACATACCTGTTACATCTTGACTTAGCTGGTTTTCACTGTTGGCCCCTTAGTGGCAGTATGGGAGAATGACAGTCTGTTACATTTTCCATCACATACCACTCTTGACTTAGCTGGTTTTCACTCTTGGCCCCTTAGTGGCAGTATGGGAGAATGACAGTCTGTTACATTTTCCATCACATACGACTCTTGACTTAGCGGGTTTTCACTCTTGGCCCCTTAGTGGCAGTATGGGAGAATGACAGTCTGTTACATTTTCCATCACACACGAAGTCTTGAGTTAGCTGCTTTTTCAGTCTTGGCCCCTTAGTGGTATTATGGGCGAATGACAGTCTGTTACATGTTCATCACATATGACTCTTGAGTTAGCTTGGCCCCTGAGGTTTGCTAGGGCCGAATCATATACCTAACCCGCAGGGTATACCATGGGTTTGAGATTTTTTCGGCTCTGCTTAAGGCTTTAACCCTTGCGAGGTTAGCTTAAGTGGGGCACAGTGCACCAGTACTTATCGGTGCTTAAGCCTGGTTGTCCGTGGGGGGGGTGGTACCCAGAGGGGGGGGGGTGTTTGCCACTTTGTGTTGCGGGCTTAGCATAGAGGGTGTTAGCTAGTTTGATTAGCTGTTTAATTTGGGTTAAGTTTAGTGGAGTAGGATACAGGGTAATGCTCCCAGGCTCACACACACGCCACAAGAGGGGACAGAGAGGAGTCTTTGAGCCTCTGTGAGCAGCTGCAGCCTGTGTGAGAACATGCACTGTCTCCCAGGGCCTCTGTGCCTCCCAAGCCAGGGGTCAAACCAGAGGTCAAGCTGTAGCTAGTAGGCCTCTGACAAGGCCTCGCCTAAGTTTGGGCCTCTGTGAGTAGCTGCAGCCCGTGGGAGCACAAGCACTCTTCCCCAAGCCTCCAAGCATCAGGGGTCAAGTCAGAGGTCAGCAGTAGCTAGTAGGCCTCTCACAAGGCCCCAGCCTGCTGGAGGATTGGGTTAGATTGTAAATTAATTTTGGGAGAACAGAGTCTAGGTTGTGCTAGCTGTGGAAAAGGGGATAGGGAAGAGGTTGGGCCTCTGTCTGCATTAATTGGGGTTAAGTTTAGATGTAGGATACAGGGTAATGCTCCCAGGCTCACACACACGCCAAGGGGACAGAGAGAGGAGTCTTTGGAGCCCTGTGAGCAGCTGGGGCCTGTGGGTGGGTGTGTGTGTGTGTAGGGGTGCTGCAGTGGGTATAGCACAGCATCTAGGCCCAAGCATCTAGGCACAGCATCTAGGCCCAACTTTAATAATAATAATGTAATAATAAATAATAAGTTGGGGCCTCTGAGCAGCTGGAGCCTCTGAGCAACAGGCCCCTCTGTGTCCCTCTCTATCACCTGCGCCACAGGCAAAAGGCAGGTGTGTGGCTGTGCTTGGTGGGGGGGTCTAGCGCAGCTCTCTGTGTCTCTCCCCTGCTCCTAGGCCCAAGTTGAGCCCGCCTGAGCACAAGCACTCATCCCCAGGCCTCCCCCGCCCGGGTCCGGACACAGTAGCTAGTAGGCCTCTCACAAGGCCTTAGCTTAAGCTAATGTGTGTGTGTTTGGGGGGGGGGGGGGGCCAGGATTGGGTGAGATTCTAGATTAATTTTGACGCCCGATCTAACGCCGCCACCCCCTGCCTCGCTGTGACCTTAAGGGCATGAGATAGGCGGTTGGCTAGGGCCAGAATCGTGATGTGAATCCCAAGAGCTAGCGGACATGTTCATCACATACCACTCTTGACTTAGCTGGTTTTCACTCTTGGCCCCTTAGTGGCAGTATGGGAGAATGACAGTCTGTTACATTTTCCATCACATACCACTCTTGACTTAGCTGGTTTTCACTCTTGGCCCCTTAGTGGCAGTATGGGAGAATGACAGTCTGTTACATTTTCCATCACATACCACTCTTGACTTAGCAGTGGTTTTTCAGTCTTGGCCCCTTAGTGGCAGTATGGGAGAATGACAGTCTGTTACATTTTCCATCACATACGAAGTCTTGAGTTAGCTGCTTTTTTCAGTCTTGGCCCCTTAGTGGCAGTATGGGAGAATGACAGTCTGTTACATGTTCATCACATATGACTCTTGAGTTAGCCTGAGGTTTGCTAGGGGCCGAATCATATACCTAACCCGCAGGTATACCATGGGTTTGAGATTTTTTCGCTCTGCTTAAGGCTTTAACCCTTTATGCAGGTTAGCTTAAGTGGGGCACAGTGCACCAGTACTTATCGGTGCTTAAGCCTGGTTGTCCGTGGGGGGGTGGTACCCAGAGGGGGGGGGGGGTTTGCCACTTTGTGTTGGGGGGCTTAGCATAGAGGGTGTTAGCTAGTTTGATTAGCTGTTTAATTTGGGTTAAGTTTAGTGGAGTAGGATACAGGGTAATGCCCCAGGCTCACACACACGCCAAAGAGGGGACAGAGAGGAGTCTTTGAGCCTCTGTGAGCAGCTGCAGCCTGTGTGAGAACATGCACTGTCTCCTAGGGCCTCTGTGCCTCCCAAGCCGCCAGGGGTCAAACCAGAGGTCAAGCTGTAGCTAGTAGGCCTCTGACAAGGCCCCTCGGCCTAAGTTTGGGCCTCTGTGAGTAGCTGCAGCCCGTGGAGCACAAGCACTCTTCCCCAAGCCTCCCAAGCATCAGGGGTCAAGTCAGAGGTCAGCAGTAGCTAGTAGGCCTCTCACAAGGCCCCAGCCTAAGCTGGAGGATTGGGTTAGATTGTAAATTAATTTTGGGAGAACAGAGTCTAGGGTTGTGCTAGCTGTGAAAAAGGGATAGGGAAGAGGTTGGGCCTCTGTCTGCATTAATTGGGGTTAAGTTTAGATGTAGGATACAGGGTAATGCTCCCAGGCTCACACACACGCCAAGAGGGGACAGAGAGGAGTCTTTGGAGCCTCTGTGAGCAGCTGGGGCCTGTGGGTGGGTGTGTGTGTGTGTGTAGGGGTGCTGCAGTGGGTATAGCACAGCATCTAGGCCCAAGCATCTAGGCACAGCATCTGGCCCAACTTTAATAATAAATGTAATAATAATAATAAGTTGGGGCCTCTGAGCAGCTGGAGCCTCTGAGCAACAGGCCCCTCTCTCTGTCCCTCTCATCACCTGCGCCGTGTGTGTGGCTGTGCTTGGTGGGGGGGGTCTAGCGCAGCTCTCTGTGTCTCCCCCTGCTCCTAGGCCCAAGTTGAGCCCGTCTGAGCACAAGCACTCATCCCCAGGCCTCCCCCGCCCGTCCGATCACAGTAGCTAGTAGGCCTCTCACAAGGCCTTAGCTTAAGCTAATGTGTGTGTGTTTGGGGGGGGGGGGGGGGGGCGCTCAGGATTGGGTGAGATTCTAGATTAATTTTGACGCTCCGGACGCAACGCCGCCACCCCCCGTCTCGCTGTGACCTTGCGTCGCGGAGATAGGCGGTTGGCTAGGGCCAGAATCGTGATGTGAATCCAAGAGCTAGCGTGACATGTTCATCACATACGACTCTTGACTTAGCTGGTTTTCACTCTTGGCCCCTTAGTGGCAGTATGGGAGAATGACAGTCTGTTACATTTTCCATCACATACGACTCTTGACTTAGCGGGTTTTCACTCTTGGCCCCTTAGTGGCAGTATGGGAGAATGACAGTCTGTTACATTTTCCATCACATACGACTCTTGACTTAGCAGGTTTTCACTCCCCTTAGTGGCAGTATGGGAGAATGACAGTCTGTTACATTTTCCATCACATACGAAGTCTTGAGTTAGCTTTTTCAGTCTTGGCCCCTTAGTGGCAGTATGGGAGAATGACAGTCTGTTACATGTTCATCACATATGACTCTTGAGTTAGCCTGAGGTTTGCTAGGGCCGAATCATATACATAACCCGAGTTAGCAGGGTATACCATGGGTTTGAGATTTTTTCGCTCTGCTTAAGGCTTTAACCCTTGCGAGGTTAGCTTAAGTGGGGCACAGTGCACCAGTACTTATCGGGTGCTTAAGCCTGGTTGTCCGTGGGGGGGTGGTACCCAGAGGGGGGGGGTGTTTGCCACTTTGTGTTGCGGGCTTAGCATAGAGGGTGTTAGCTAGTTTGATTAGCTGTTTTAATTTGGGTTAAGTTTAGTGGAGTAGGATACAGGGTAATGCTCCCAGGCTCACACACACGCCAAGAGGGGGACAGAGAGGAGTCTTTGAGCCTCTGTGAGCAGCTGCAGCCTGTGTGAGAACATGCACTGTCTCCCAGGGCCCTCTGTGCCTCCAAGCCCAGGGGTCAAACCAGAGGTCAAGCTGTAGCTAGTAGGCCTCTGACAAGGCCTCGCCTAAGTTTGGGCCTCTGTGAGTAGCTGCAGCCCGTGTGGAGCACAAGCACTCTTCCCCAAGCCTCCAAGCATCAGGGGTCAAGTCAGAGGTCAGCAGTAGCTAGTAGGCCTCTCACAAGGCCCCAGCCTGCTGGAGGATTGGGTTAGATTGTAAATTAATTTTGGGAGAACAGAGTCTAGGTTGTGCTAGCTGTGGAAAAGGGTAGGGAAGAGGTTGGGCCTCTGTCTGCATTAATTGGGGTTAAGTTTAGATGTAGGATACAGGGTAATGCTCCCAGGCTCACACACACGCCACAAGAGGGGACAGAGAGGAGTCTTTGGAGCCCTGTGAGCAGCTGGGGCCTGTGGGTGGGTGTGTGTGTGTGTAGGGGTGCTGCAGTGGGTATAGCACAGCATCTAGGCCCAAGCATCTAGGCACAGCATCTAGGCCCAACTTTAATAGTAATAATAATGTAATAATAATAATAAGTTGGGGCGTGTCTGAGCAGCTGGAGCCTCTCTGAGCAACAGGCCCCTCTCTGTCCCTCTCTATCACCCGCGCGGCAAGCAGTGTGCGTGTGTGTGGCTGTGCTTGGTGGGGGGGGTCTAGCGCAGCTCTCTGTGTCTCTCCCTCTCCCCGCCCGTCCGGACACAGTAGCTAGTAGGCCTCTCACAAGGCCTTAGCTTAAGCTAATGTGTGTGTGTTTGGGGGGGGGGGGGGGCGCCAGGATTGGGTGAGATTCTAGATTAATTTTGACGCCCGATCTAACGCCGCCACCCCCCGCCTCGCTGTGACCTTGCCGCTGAGATAGGGCGGTTGGCTTAGGGCCAGAATCGTGATGTGAATCCAAGAGCTAGCGTGACATGTTCATCACATACCCACTCTTGACTTAGCTGGTTTTCACTCTTGGCCCCTTAGTGGCAGTATGGGAGAATGACAGTCTGTTACATTTTCCATCACATACGACTCTTGACTTAGCGGGTTTTCACTCTTGGCCCCTTAGTGGCAGTATGGGAGAATGACAGTCTGTTACATTTTCCATCACATACGACTCTTGACTTAGTGGTTTTCACTATTGGCCCCTTAGTGGCAGTATGGGAGAATGACAGTCTGTTACATTTTCCATCACATACGAGTCTTGAGTTAGGTCTTGGCCCCTTAGTGGCAGTATGGGAGAATGACAGTCTGTTACATGTTCATCACATATGACTCTTGAGTTAGCTGGAGGTTTGCTAGGGCCGAATCATATACCTAACCCGCAGGGTATACCATGGGTTTGAGATTTTTTCGCTCTGCTTAAGGCTTTAACCCTTATGAGGTTAGCTTAAGTGGGGCACAGTGCACCAGTACTTATCGGTGCTTAAGCCTGGTTGTCCGTGGGGGGGTGGTACCCAGAGGGGGGGGGGGGTGTTTGCCACTTTGTGTTGCGGGCTTAGCATAGAGGGTGTTAGCTAGTTTGATTAGCGTGTTTAATTTGGGGTTAAGTTTAGTGGAGTAGGATACAGGGTAATGCTCCCAGGCTCACACACACGCCAAAGAGGGGACAGAGAGGAGTCTTGGAGCCTCTGTGAGCAGCTGCAGCCTGTGTGAGAACATGCACTGTCTCCTAGGGCCTCTGTGCCTCCCAAGCCGCCAGGGGTCAAACCAGAGGTCAAGCTGTAGCTAGTAGGCCTCTGACAAGGCCTCCCGCCTAAGTTTGGGCCTCTGTGAGTAGCTGCAGCCCGTGTGAGCACAAGCACTCTTCCCCAAGCCCTCCAAGCATCAGGGGTCAAGTCAGAGGTCAGCAGTAGCTAGTAGGCCTCTCACAAGGCCTCAGCCTGCTGGAGGATTGGGTTAGATTGTAAATTAATTTTGGGAGAACAGAGTCTAGGGTTGTGCTAGCTGTGAAAAAGGGGATAGGGAAGAGGTTGGGCCCTGTCTGTGCATTAATTGGGGGTTAAGTTTAGATGTAGGATACAGGGTAATGCTCCCAGGCTCACACACACACGCCAAGGGGGACAGAGAGGAGTCTTTGAGCCCTGTGAGCAGCTGGGGCCTGTGGGTGGGTGTGTGTGTGTGTAGGGGTGCTGCAGTGGGTATAGCACAGCATCTAGGCCCAAGCATCTAGGCACAGCATCTAGGCCCAACTTTAATAATAATAATGTAATAATAATAATAAGTTGGGGCCTCTCTGAGCAGCTGGAGCCTCTCTGAGCAACAGGCCCCTCTGTCCCTCTCTATCACCCGCGCCGCAGTGTGTGTGTGGCTGTGCTTGGTGGGGGGGTCTAGCGCAGCTCTCTGTGTCTCTCCCTGCTCCTAGGCCCAAGTTGAGCCCGCCTGAGCACAAGCACTCATCCCCAGGCCTCTCCCCCCCGTCCGACACAGTAGCTAGTAGGCCTCTCACAAGGCCTTAGCTTAAGCTAATGTGTGTGTGTTTGGGGGGGGGGGGGGGGGGCAGGATTGGGTGAGATTCTAGATTAATTTTGACGCCCGATCTAACGCCGCCCCCCCGCCTCGCTGACCTTGGGCCGCTGAGATAGGCGGTTGGCTAGGGCCAGAATCAGATGTGAATCCGCAGCTAGCGTGACATGTTCATCACAT
Source organism: Alosa alosa (assembly GCF_017589495.1). Taxonomy (NCBI): domain Eukaryota; kingdom Metazoa; phylum Chordata; class Actinopteri; order Clupeiformes; family Clupeidae; genus Alosa; species Alosa alosa. Next base: position 27,850 of record NW_025962719.1, read on the forward strand.
ACCACTCTTGACTTAGCTGGTTTTCACTCTTGGCCCCTTAGTGGCAGTATGGGAGAATGACAGTCTGTTACATTTTCCATCACATACCACTCTTGACTTAGCTGGTTTTCACTCTTGGCCCCTTAGTGGCAGTATGGGAGAATGACAGTCTGTTACATTTTCCATCACATACCACTCTTGACTTAGCTGGTTTTCACTCTTGGCCCCTTAGTGGCAGTATGGGAGAATGACAGTCTGTTACATTTTCCATCACATACGACTTTTGAGTTAGACAGTCTTTTTTTTTCAGTCTTGGCCCCTTAGTGGCAGTATGGGAGAATGACAGTCTGTTACATGTTCATCACATATGACTCTTGAGTTAGCTTGAGGTTTGCTAGGGCCGAATCATATACCCATGGGTTTGAGATTTTTTTCGCTCTGCTTAAGGCTTTAACCCCTACAGGGTTAGCTTAAGTGGGGCACAGTGCACCAGTACTTATCGGTGCTTAAGCCTGGTTGTCCGTGGGGGGGTGGTACCCAGAGGGGGGGGGGGGGGTTTTGCCACTTTGTGTTGGGCGGGCTTAGCATAGAGGGTGTTAGCTAGTTTGATTAGCGGTTTAATTTGGGGTTAAGTTTAGTGGAGTAGGATACAGGGTAATGCTCCCAGGCTCACACACACGCCAAGAGGGGGGACAGAGAGGAGTCTTGGAGCCTCTGTGAGCAGCTGCAGCCTGTGTGAGAACATGCACTGTCTCCCAGGGCCCCTCTGTGCCTCCAAGCCGCCAGGGGTCAAACCAGAGGTCAAGCTGTAGCTAGTAGGCCTCTGACAAGGCCCTCGGCCTAAGTTTGGGCCTCTGTGAGTAGCTGCAGCCCTGTGAGCACAAGCACTCTTCCCCCAAGCCTCCCCAAGCATCAGGGGTCAAGTCAGAGGTCAGCAGTAGCTAGTAGGCCTCTCACAAGGCCCCCCTCAGCCTGCTGGAGGATTGGGTTAGATTGTAAATTAATTTTGGGGAGAACAGAGTCTAGGTTGTGCTAGCTGTGGAAAAGGGGATAGGGAAGAGGTTGGGCCTCTGTCTGTATTAATTGGGGTTAAGTTTAGATGTAGGATACAGGGTAATGCCCCAGGCTCACACACACACACGAAGGGGGACAGAGAGGAGTCTTTGAGCCCTGTGAGCAGCTGGGGCCTGTGGGTGGGTGTGTGTGTGTGTGCTGCAGGGGTGCACAGCATCTAGGCCCAAGCATCTAGGGCATAGCATCTAGGCCCAACTTTAATAATAATAATGTAATAATAATAATAAGTTGGGGCTCTGAGCAGCTGGAGCCCTCTGAGCAACAGGCCCCTCTCTGTCCCTCCCTCTATCACCCGCAGGCAGTGTGTGTGTGGCTGTGCTTGGTGGGGGGGGTCTAGCGCAGCTCTCTGTGTCTCTCCCTGCTCCTAGGCCCAAGTTGAGCCCGTCTGAGCACAAGCACTCATCCCCAGGCCTCCCTGCCCGTCCGACACAGTAGCTAGTAGGCCTCTCACAAGGCCTTAGCTTAAGCTAATGTGTGTGTGTTTGGGGGGGGGGGGGCGCCAGGATTGGGTGAGATTCTAGATTAATTTTGACGCCCGACGCAACGCCGCCACCCCGCCTCGCTGTGACCTTGGCGTCGCTGAGATAGGGCGGTTGGCTAGGGCCAGAATCGTGATGTGAACTGCTGACAGCTACATACGTGACATGTTCATCACATACCACTGACAGTGACTTAGCACATAGAATGACCCTGTTAGTTTCACTCTTGGCCCCTTAGTGGCAGTATGGGAGAATGACAGTCTGTTACATTTTCCATCACATACTTACTCTTGACTTAGCTGGTTTTCACTCTTGGCCCCTTAGTGGCAGTATGGGGAGAATGACAGTCTGTTACATTTTCCATCACATACCCAGTCTTGAGTTAGCTGGTTTTCAGTCTTGGCCCCTTAGTGGCAGTATGGGAGAATGACAGTCTGTTACATGTTCCATCACATATGTTTGGCCACTGTTGTTAGTTAGGGTGGCTTGTTTGATTAGCATGGAGGGTGCTACTAGTTTGATTAGCGGTTTAATCGGGGGTTAAGTTTAGTGGAGTAGGATTACAGGCACGTTCCAGGCTCACACACACGCCACAAGAGGGGACAGAGAGGAGTCTTGAGCCTCTGAGCAGCTGCAGCCCGTGTGAGAACATGCACTGTCTCCAGGGCCCTCTGTGCCTCCAAGCCGGCCAGGGGTCAAACCAGAGGCTCAAGCCAGCTAGTAGGCTCTCCTGACAAGGCTCCTCGGGCTCCAAGTTTGGGCCTCGTGAGTAGCTGCAGCCCCATGTGGGGAGCACAAGCACTCCTTCCCCAAGCCTCCAAGCATCAGGGGTCAAGTCAGAGGTCAGGGGTAGCCAGTAGGCCTCTCACAAGGGCCCCAGCCTGCTTCGGAGGATTGGGTTAGATTGTAAATTACCCTTTGGGAGAACAGAGTCTAGGCTGTGCTAGCTGTGAAAAGGGATAGGAAGAGGCTGGGCCCCCCTGTCTCTGGTATTAACTGGGGTTAAGTTTAGATGTAGGATACAGGGTAATGCCAGCCAGGCCTCACACACACGCGCGAGGGGACAGAGAGGAGTCTTGAGCCCTGTGAGCAGCTGGGGCCTGTGGGTGGGTGTGTGTGTGGTGTAGGGTGCCGGCAGTGGCTGCAATGTCTAGGGCCCAAGCATCTAGCACAGGCATCTAGGCCCAACTCTTTAATAATAATAATGGGGGGCCCCTGAGTACAGCCGAGCCCCTCCTGAGCAACAGGCCCCTCTCTGTCCCTCCCCATCACCCGCGCTGCAGCGGTGTGTGTGGCTGTGCTTGGTGGGGGGGTCTAGCTTAGCTCTGTGTCTCTCCCACTCCTAGGGCCTGTTGAGCCCTGCCTGAGCACAAGCACTCATCCCCAGGCCTCTCCCGCCTG
>NW_025962719.1:31282-33203 GCF_017589495.1 Alosa alosa
TGTGAGGTGCTGCAGTGGGCATAGCAGCATCTGGCCCAAGCATCTAGGCACAGCATCTAGGCCCCAACTTTGTAATAATAATGTAATAATAATAATAAGTTGGGGCCTCTCTGAGCAGCTGGAGCCTCTCTGAGCAGCAGGCCCCTCTCTCTGTCCCTCTATCACCTGCTGGCAGCGTGTGTGAGTGTGTGTGGCTTTGTGTGCTTGGTAGGGGAGGTCTGGCGCAGCTCTCTGTGTCTCCCTGCTCCTGAGCCCCAAGTTGGCCCGTCTGGCTGGCCCCACTCATCCCAGGCCTCTCCCGGCCCGATCCGATCACAGTAGCTAGTAGGCCTCTGCAGGCCGCCCAGCTTAAGCTAATATTGGCTGTGTGTTTGGGGGGGGAGGGAGGCGCTCAGAGACAGGTGAGATTCACAAATTAATTTTGGCGCTCGGCCTTAGCGCCGCCACCCCGTCACCGGCATGTGACCTAGCGTCCTTGAGGAGATAAGCGATTTAGCTAGGAGCCAGAAATAAATTATGTGAATCCCGCAGCTAGTGACATGTTCATCACATATGACTCTTGACTTAGCGGGTTTTCCTCTTGGCCTTAGTGGTATGGGAGAATGACAGTCTGTTACATTTTCCATCACATCTGACTCTTGAGTTTGGCTTTTTTCCTCTTGGCCTTAGTGGCAGTATGGGAGAATGACAGTCTGTTACATTTTCCATCACATACGACTCTTGAGTTAGCGGTTTTTCACTCTTGGCCCCTTAGTGGCGGTATGGGAGAATGACAGTCTGTTACATTTTCCATCCTCTGACTCTTGAGTTAGCTTTTTTTCAGTCTTGGCCCTTAGTGCAGTATGGGAGAATGACAGTCTATTTACATGTTCATCACATATGACTCTTGAGTTAGCGCTGGAGGTTTGCTAGGGCGGAATCATATCACCGAACCCTTGGGTATACCATGGGTTTGAGATTTTTTGGCTCTGCTTAAGGCTTTAACCCTTGAGGTTAGCTTAAGTGGGGCACAGTGCACCAGTACTTATCGGTGCTTAAGCCTGGTTGTCCGTGGGGGGTGGTACCCAGAGGGGGTGTTTGCCACTTTGTGTTGCGGGCTTAGCATAGAGGGTGTTAGCTAGTTTGATTAAGCGTGTTTAATTTGGGTTAAGTTTAGTGGAGTAGGATACAGGGTAATGCTCCCAGGCTCACACACTGTGGCGCGGGGACAGAGAGGAGTCTTTGGAGCCTCTGTGAGCAGCTGGGGCCTGTGGGTGGGTGTGTGTGTGTGTGTGGGGAGGTGCTGCAGTGGGTATAGCACAGCAGGCTAGGCCCAAGCATCTAGGCACAGCATCTAGGCCCAACTTTAATAATAATAATGTAATAATAATAATAAGTTGGGGCCTCTCTGAGCAACTGGAGCCTCTCTGAGCAGCAGGCCCTCTCTCTGTCCCCTCTCTATCACCTCTTGTGCAGCGTGTGTGCGTGTGTGTGGCTGTGCTTGGTGGGGGTCTGGCGCAGCTCTCTGTGTCTCTCCTGCTCCTAGGCCCAAGTTGAGCCCGTCTGAGCACAAGCACTCATCCCAGGCCTCTCCCGGCCCGTCCGATCACAGTAGCTAAGTAGGCCTCTCACAAGGCCTTAGCTTAAGCTAATGTGTGTGTGTTTGGGGGGGGGGGCTCAGGATTGGGTGAGATTCTAGATTAATTTTGGCGCTCGGACCCCGTCCGCTGTGCCGCCACCCCGTCCAGCTAAGCGTGACATGTTCATCACATGCGGAGATAAGCGGGTTTTTGGCTAGGGCCAGAATGGCAGTATGGGAGAATGACAGTCTAGCGTGACATGTTCATCATCGACTCTTGACTTAGCGGGTTTTCACTCTTGGCCCCTTAGTGGCAGTATGGGAGAATGACAGTCTGTTACATTTTCCATCACATACGACTCT
>NW_025962720.1:0-10171 GCF_017589495.1 Alosa alosa
ATTTCAAAATATGTCAGATATTGTCAAATTATGTTTTACTTCCGTCTAGACATGTGAAATGCATGATCTATGGCAAACAAAAGTGAAAAACAAAATTGGTCTTATTTTTTTTCATTACTTTTCAGATTTTCTTAGTTTTCACATAAGGTCGGGGTCAGGAAAAAGGCAGATTTTGACAACATTTCAAAATATGTCAGATATTGTCAAATTATGTTTTACTTCCGTCTAGACATGTGAAATGCATGATCTGTGGCAAAAAAAGTGAAAAACAAAATTGGTCTTATTTTTTTTCGTACTTTTCAGATTTTCTTAGTTTTCACATAAGGTCGGGGTCAGGAAAAAAGACAGATTTTGACAAATTTCAAAATATGTCAGATATTGTCAAATTATGTTTTACTTCCGTCTAGACATGTGAAATGCATGATCTGTGGCAAAAAAAAAGTGAAAAAAAAATTGGTCTTATTTTTTTCGGACTTTTCAGATTTTCTTAGTTTTCACATAAGGTCGGGGTCAGGAAAAAGACAGATTTTGACAAATTTCAAAATATGTCAGATATTGTCCAAATTATTTTTTTAATTCCGTCTAGACATGTGAAATGCATGATCTATGGCAAAAAAAAAGTGAAAAAAAAATTGGTCTTATTTTTTCGGACTTTTCAGATTTTCTTAGTTTTCACATAAGGTCGGGGTCAGGAAAAAAAGACAGATTTTGACAAATTTCAAAATATGTCAGATATTGTCAAATTATTTTTTACTTCCGTCTAGACATGTGAAATGCATGATCTATGGCAAAAAAAAGTGAAAAAAAAAATTGGTCTTATTTTTTTGTCATTACTTTTCAGATTTTCTTAGTTTTCACATAAGGTCGGGGTCAGGAAAAAGACAGATTTTGACAAATTTCAAAATATGTCAGATATTGTCCAAATTATTTTTACTTCCGTCTAGACATGTGAAATGCATGATCTATGGCAAACAAAAGTGAAAAACAAAATTGGTCTTATTTTTTCATTACTTTTCAGATTTTCTTAGTTTTCACATAAGGTCGGGGTCAGGAAAAAAGACAGATTTTGACAAATTTCAAAATATGTCAGATATTGTCAAATTATTTTTACTTCCGTCTAGACATGTGAAATGCATGATCTGTGGCAAAAAAAGTGAAAAAAAACAAAATTGGTCTTATTTTTTGTCATTACTTTTCAGATTTTCTTAGTTTTCACATAAGGTCGGGGTCAGGAAAAAAAGACAGATTTTGACAAATTTCAAAATATGTCAGATATTGTCAAATTATTTTTACTTCCGTCTAGACATGTGAAATGCATGATCTGTGGCAAAAAAAAGTGAAAAACAAAATTGGTCTTATTTTTTTTCATTACTTTTCAGATTTTCTTAGTTTTCACATAAGGTCGGGGTCAGGAAAAAAGACAGATTTTGACACATTTCAAAATATGTCAGATATTGTCCAAATTATGTTTTACTTCCGTCTAGACATGTGAAATGCATGATCTGTGGCAAACAAAAGTGAAAAACAAAATTGGTCTTATTTTTTTCATTACTTTTCAGATTTTCTTAGTTTTCACATAAGGTCGGGGTCAGGAAAAAAGACAGATTTTGACAAATTTCAAAATATGTCAGATATTGTCAAATTATTTTTAATTCCGTCTAGACATGTGAAATGCATGATCTATGGCAAAAAAAGTGAAAAAAAAAATTGGTCTTATTTTTTTTCAGGACTTTTCAGATTTTCTTAGTTTTCACATAAGGTCGGGGTCAGGAAAAAAGACAGATTTTGACAAATTTCAAAATATGTCAGATATTGTCAAATTATTTTTTAATTCCGTCTAGACATGTGAAATGCATGATCTATGGCAAAAAAAGTGAAAAAAAAAATTGGTCTTATTTTTTTCATTACTTTTCAGATTTTCTTAGTTTTCACATAAGGTCGGGGTCAGGAAAAAAGACAGATTTTGACAAATTTCAAAATATGTCAGATATTGTCAAATTATTTTTTACTTCGTCTAGACATGTGAAATGCATGATCTATGGCAAAAAAAGTGAAAAAAACAAATTGGTCTTATTTTTTTTATTACTTTTCAGATTTTCTTAGTTTTCACATAAGGTCGGGGTCAGGAAAAAAAGTCAGATTTTGACAAATTTCAAAATATGTCAGATATTGTCAAATTATTTTTAATTCCGTCTAGACATTTGAAATGCATGATCTATGGCAAAAAAGTGAAAAAAAAATTGGTCTTATTTTCGGACTTTTCAGATTTTCTTAGTTTTCACATAAGGTCGGGGTCAGGAAAAAAAGACAGATTTTGACAAATTTCAAAATATGTCAGATATTGTCCAAATTATTTTTTAATTCACGTCTAGACATGTGAAATGCATGATCTATGGCAAAAAAAGTGAAAAAAAAATTGGTCTTATTTTTTTTCGGACTTTTCAGATTTTCTTAGTTTTCACATAAGGTCGGGGTCAGGAAAAAGACAGATTTTGACAAATTTCAAAATATGTCAGATATTGTCAAATTATGTTTTAATTCCGTCTAGACATTGAAATGCATGATCTGTGGCAAAAAAAGTGAAAAACAAAATTGGTCTTATTTTTTTCGGACTTTTCAGATTTTCTTAGTTTTCACAAAAGGTCGGGGTCAGGAAAAAAGACAGATTTTGACAAATTTCAAAATATGTCAGATATTGTCAAATTATGTTTTTAATTCCGTCTAGACATGTGAAATGCATGATCTATGGCAAAAAAAGTGAAAAACAAAATTGGTCTTATTTTTTTTAGGACTTTTCAGATTTTCTTAGTTTTCACATAAGGTCGGGGTCAGGAAAAAGACAGATTTTGACAAATTTCAAAATATGTCAGATATTGTCAAATTATTTTTTAATTCCGTCTAGACATGTGAAATGCATGATCTATGGCAAAAAAAGTGAAAAAAAAAATTGGTCTTATTTTTTTTCATTACTTTTCAGATTTTCTTAGTTTTCACATAAGGTCGGGGTCAGGAAAAAAGACAGATTTTGACAAATTTCAAAATATGTCAGATATTGTCAAATTATTTTTTACTTCCGTCTAGACATGTGAAATGCATGATCTATGGCAAAAAAAAGTGAAAAAAAAAAAATTGGTCTTATTTTTTCGGACTTTTCAGATTTTCTTAGTTTTCACATAAGGTCGGGGTCAGGAAAAAGACAGATTTTGACAAATTTCAAAATATGTCAGATATTGTCAAATTATTTTTTAATTCCGTCTAGACATTTGAAATGCATGATCTATGGCAAAAAAAAGTGAAAAACAAAATTGGTCTTATTTTTTTCGGACTTTTCAGATTTTCTTAGTTTTCACATAAGGTCGGGGTCAGGAAAAAAAAAAGTCAGATTTTGACAAATTTCAAAATATGTCAGATATTGTCAAATTATATTTTTAATTCCGTCTAGACATTTGAAATGCATGATCTATGGCAAAAAAAAGTGAAAAAAAAATTGGTCTTATTTTTTGGACTTTTCAGATTTTCTTAGTTTTCACATAAGGTCGGGGTCAGGAAAAAAAGACAGATTTTGACAAATTTCAAAATATGTCAGATATTGTCCAAATTATTTTTTAATTCCGTCTAGACATGTGAAATGCATGATCTATGGCAAAAAAAGTGAAAAAAAAATTGGTCTTATTTTTTCGGACTTTTCAGATTTTCTTAGTTTTCACATAAGGTCGGGGTCAGGAAAAAGACAGATTTTGACAAATTTCAAAATATGTCAGATATTGTCAAATTATTTTTTAATTCCGTCTAGACATTGAAATGCATGATCTATGGCAAAAAAGTGAAAAAAAAATTGGTCTGATTTTTTTCGGACTTTTCAGATTTTCTTAGTTTTCACATAAGGTCGGGGTCAGGAAAAAAGACAGATTTTTGACAAATTTCAAAATATGTCAGATATTGTCAAATTATTTTTAATTCCGTCTAGACATTTGAAATGCATGATCTATGGCAAAAAAAGTGAAAAAAAAAATTGGTCTTATTTTTTTTCGGACTTTTCAGATTTTCTTAGTTTTCACATAAGGTCGGGGTCAGGAAAAAAGACAGATTTTGACAAATTTCAAAATATGTCAGATATTGTCAAATTATATTTTTAATTCCGTCTAGACATGTGAAATGCATGATCTATGGCAAACAAAAAAGTGAAAAAAAAATTGGTCTTATTTTTTTCATTACTTTTCAGATTTTCTTAGTTTTCACATAAGGTCGGGGTCAGGAAAAAAAAGACAGATTTTGACAAATTTCAAAATATGTCAGATATTGTCCAAATTATTTTTAATTCCGTCTAGACATTTGAAATGCATGATCTATGGCAAAAAAAGTGAAAAAAAAAAATTGGTCTTATTTTTTTCGGACTTTTCAGATTTTCTTAGTTTTCACATAAGGTCGGGGTCAGGGAAAAAAGACAGATTTTGACAAATTTCAAAATATGTCAGATATTGTCAAATTATTTTTTAATTCACGTCTAGACATGTGAAATGCATGATCTATGGCAAAAAAAAGTGAAAAAAAAATTGGTCTTATTTTTTTTAGGACTTTTCAGATTTTCTTAGTTTTTTCACATAAGGTCGGGGTCAGGAAAAAAGACAGATTTTGACAAATTTCAAAATATGTCAGATATTGTCAAAATTATTTTTAATTCCGTCTAGACATGTGAAATGCATGATCTATGGCAAAAAAAAGTGAAAAACAAAATTGGTCTTATTTTTTTTCGGACTTTTCAGATTTTCTTAGTTTTCACATAAGGTCGGGGTCAGGAAAAAGACAGATTTTGACAAATTTCAAAATATGTCAGATATTGTCAAATTATTTTTTAATTCCGTCTAGACATGTGAAATGCATGATCTATGGCAAAAAAAGTGAAAAAAAAATTGGTCTTATTTTTTTTTGGTCTTACTTTTCAGATTTTCTTAGTTTTTTCACATAAGGTCGGGGTCAGGAAAAAAAGACAGATTTTGACAAATTTCAAAATATGTCAGATATTGTCAAATTATTTTTTAATTCCGTCTAGACATTTGAAATGCATGATCTATGGCAAAAAAAGTGAAAAAAAAATTGGTCTTATTTTTTTCGGACTTTTCAGATTTTCTTAGTTTTCACATAAGGTCCGGGGTCAGGAAAAAAGACAGATTTTGACAAATTTCAAAATATGTCAGATATTGTCAAATTATTTTTAATTCCGTCTAGACATTTGAAATGCATGATCTATGGCAAAAAAAGTGAAAAAAAAAATTGGTCTGATTTTTTTCATTACTTTTCAGATTTTCTTAGTTTTCACATAAGGTCGGGGTCAGGAAAAAGACAGATTTTGACAAATTTCAAAATATGTCAGATATTGTCAAATTATATTTTTTACTTCCGTCTAGACATGTGAAATGCATGATCTGTGGCAAAAAAAAGTGAAAAAAAAATTGGTCTTATTTTTTGTCATTACTTTTCAGATTTTCTTAGTTTTCACATAAGGTCGGGGTCAGGAAAAAAGACAGATTTTGACAAATTTCAAAATATGTCAGATATTGTCAAATTATTTTTTAATTCCGTCTAGACATGTGAAATGCATGATCTATGGCAAAAAAAGTGAAAAAAAAAATTGGTCTTATTTTTTTTAGGACTTTTCAGATTTTCTTAGTTTTCACATAAGGTCGGGGTCAGGAAAAAAGACAGATTTTGACAAATTTCAAAATATGTCAGATATTGTCAAATTTTTTTTTTACTTCCGTCTAGACACATTTGAAATGCATGATCTATGGCAAAAAAAGTGAAAAAAAAAATTGGTCTGATTTTTTTAGGACTTTTCAGATTTTCTTAGTTTTCACATAAGGTCGGGGTCAGGAAAAAAGACAGATTTTGACAAATTTCAAAATATGTCAGATATTGTCAAATTATTTTTTTACTTCACGTCTAGACATGTGAAATGCATGATCTATGGCAAAAAAAAGTGAAAAAAAAATTGGTCTTATTTTTTTCAGGACTTTTCAGATTTTCTTAGTTTTCACATAAGGTCGGGGTCAGGAAAAAAGACAGATTTTGACAAATTTCAAAATATGTCAGATATTGTCAAATTATTTTTAATTCGCGTCTAGACATGTGAAATGCATGATCTATGGCAAAAAAGTGAAAAAAAAAATTGGTCTTATTTTTTAGGACTTTTCAGATTTTCTTAGTTTTCACATAAGGTCGGGGTCAGGGAAAAAGACAGATTTTGACAAATTTCAAAATATGTCAGATATTGTCAAATTATTTTTTAATTCCGTCTAGACATTTGAAATGCATGATCTATGGCAAAAAAAGTGAAAAAAAAAATTGGTCTTATTTTTTTGTCATTACTTTTCAGATTTTCTTAGTTTTCACATAAGGTCGGGGTCAGGAAAAAGACAGATTTTGACAAATTTCAAAATATGTCAGATATTGTCAAATTATTTTTTAATTCCGTCTAGACATGTGAAATGCATGATCTGTGGCAAAAAAAGTGAAAAACAAAATTGGTCTTATTTTTTTTCATTACTTTTCAGATTTTCTTAGTTTTTTCACATAAGGTCGGGGTCAGGAAAAAAGACAGATTTTGACAAATTTCAAAATATGTCAGATATTGTCAAATTATATTTTTTAATTCCGTCTAGACATGTGAAATGCATGATCTATGGCAAAAAAAAGTGAAAAAAAAATTGGTCTTATTTTTTGGACTTTTCAGATTTTCTTAGTTTTCACATAAGGTCGGGGTCAGGGGAAAAAAGTCAGATTTTGACAAATTTCAAAATATGTCAGATATTGTCAAATTATTTTTTAATTCCGTCTAGACATTTGAAATGCATGATCTATGGCAAAAAAAGTGAAAAAAAAATTGGTCTGATTTTTTCGGACTTTTCAGATTTTCTTAGTTTTTCACATAAGGTCGGGGTCAGGAAAAAAGACAGATTTTGACAAATTTCAAAATATGTCAGATATTGTCCAAATTATTTTTTAATTCCGTCTAGACATTTGAAATGCATGATCTATGGCAAAAAAAGTGAAAAAAAAAATTGGTCTGATTTTTTAGGACTTTTCAGATTTTCTTAGTTTTCACATAAGGTCGGGGTCAGGGAAAAAGACAGATTTTGACAAATTTCAAAATATGTCAGATATTGTCAAATTATTTTTAATTCCGTCTAGACATGTGAAATGCATGATCTATGGCAAAAAAAAGTGAAAAAAAAATTGGTCTTATTTTTTTCGGACTTTTCAGATTTTCTTAGTTTTCACATAAGGTCCGGGGTCAGGAAAAAAGACAGATTTTGACAAATTTCAAAATATGTCAGATATTGTCAAATTATTTTTTAATTCCGTCTAGACATTTGAAATGCATGATCTATGGCAAAAAAAGTGAAAAAAAAAAATTGGTCTTATTTTTTTTCAGGACTTTTCAGATTTTCTTAGTTTTCACATAAGGTCGGGGTCAGGAAAAAGACAGATTTTGACAAATTTCAAAATATGTCAGATATTGTCAAATTATTTTTTAATTCACGTCTAGACATTTGAAATGCATGATCTATGGCAAAAAAGTGAAAAAAAAAAATTGGTCTTATTTTTTCAGGACTTTTCAGATTTTCTTAGTTTTCACATAAGGTCGGGGTCAGAAAAAAAGACAGATTTTGACAAATTTCAAAATATGTCAGATATTGTCAAATTATGTTTTAATTCCGTCTAGACATGTGAAATGCATGATCTATGGCAAAAAAAGTGAAAAAAAAATTGGTCTTATTTTTTTCATTACTTTTCAGATTTTCTTAGTTTTCACATAAGGTCGGGGTCAGGAAAAAAGACAGATTTTTGACAAATTTCAAAATATGTCAGATATTGTCCAAATTATTTTTTAATTCCGTCTAGACATGTGAAATGCATGATCTATGGCAAAAAAAGTGAAAAAAAATTGGTCTTATTTTTTAGGACTTTTCAGATTTTCTTAGTTTTCACATAAGGTCGGGGTCAGGAAAAAAGACAGATTTTGACAAATTTCAAAATATGTCAGATATTGTCAAATTATTTTTTAATTCCGTCTAGACATTTGAAATGCATGATCTATGGCAAACAAAAGTGAAAAAAAAATTGGTCTTATTTTTTCGGACTTTTCAGATTTTCTTAGTTTTTCACATAAGGTCGGGGTCAGGAAAAAAGACAGATTTTGACAAATTTCAAAATATGTCAGATATTGTCAAATTATTTTTTAATTCCGTCTAGACATTTGAAATGCATGATCTATGGCAAAAAAAAGTGAAAAACAAAATTGGTCTGATTTTTTTAGGACTTTTCAGATTTTCTTAGTTTTCACATAAGGTCGGGGTCAGGAAAAAGACAGATTTTGACAAATTTCAAAATATGTCAGATATTGTCAAATTATTTTTAATTCCGTCTAGACATTTGAAATGCATGATCTATGGCAAAAAAAGTGAAAAAAAAAATTGGTCTGATTTTTTTCGGACTTTTCAGATTTTCTTAGTTTTCACATAAGGTCCGGGGTCAGGAAAAAAGACAGATTTTGACAAATTTCAAAATATGTCAGATATTGTCAAATTATTTTTTAATTTCCGTCTAGACATTTGAAATGCATGATCTATGGCAAAAAAAGTGAAAAAAAAAATTGGTCTGATTTTTTTTTTTCAGGACTTTTCAGATTTTCTTAGTTTTCACATAAGGTCGGGGTCAGGAAAAAAAGTCAGAGATTTTGACAAATTTCAAAATATGTCAGATATTGTCAAATTATTTTTAATTCCGTCTAGACATTGAAATGCATGATCTATGGCAAAAAAAAGTGAAAAAAAAATTGGTCTTATTTTTTTTCGGACTTTTCAGATTTTCTTAGTTTTCACATAAGGTCGGGGTCAGGAAAAAAAGTCAGATTTTGACAAATTTCAAAATATGTCAGATATTGTCAAATTATTTTTTACTTCCGTCTAGACATGTGAAATGCATGATCTATGGCAAAAAAAGTGAAAAACAAAATTGGTCTTATTTTTTTTCGGACTTTTCAGATTTTCTTAGTTTTCACATAAGGTCGGGGTCAGGAAAAAAGACAGATTTTGACAAATTTCAAAATATGTCAGATATTGTCAAATTATTTTTTACTTCCGTCTAGACATGTGAAATGCATGATCTATGGCAAACAAAAGTGAAAAACAAAATTGGTCTTATTTTTTTTCATTACTTTTCAGATTTTCTTAGTTTTCACATAAGGTCGGGGTCAGGAAAAAAGACAGATTTTGACAAATTTCAAAATATGTCAGATATTGTCAAATTATGTTTTAATTCCGTCTAGACATGTGAAATGCATGATCTGTGGCAAAAAAAGTGAAAAAAAAAATTGGTCTTATTTTTTTTCGGACTTTTCAGATTTTCTTAGTTTTCACATAAGGTCGGGGTCAGGAAAAAAGACAGATTTTGACAAATTTCAAAATATGTCAGATATTGTCCAAATTATTTTTAATTCCGTCTAGACATTTGAAATGCATGATCTATGGCAAAAAAGTGAAAAAACAAAATTGGTCTTATTTTTTTAGGACTTTTCAGATTTTCTTAGTTTTCACATAAGGTCGGGGTCAGGAAAAAAGACAGATTTTGACAAATTTCAAAATATGTCAGATATTGTCAAATTATTTTTTAATTCCGTCTAGACATGTGAAATGCATGATCTATGGCAAAAAAGTGAAAAACAAAATTGGTCTTATTTTTTGTCATTACTTTTCAGATTTTCTTAGTTTTCACATAAGGTCGGGGTCAGGAAAAAAGACAGATTTTGACAAATTTCAAAATATGTCAGATATTGTCAAATTATGTTTTACTTCCGTCTAGACATGTGAAATGCATGATCTATGGCAAAAAAAGTGAAAAACAAAATTGGTCTTATTTTTTTCATTACTTTTCAGATTTTCTTAGTTTTCACATAAGGTCGGGGTCAGGAAAAAGACAGATTTTGACAAATTTCAAAATATGTCAGATATTGTCAAATTATGTTTTACTTCACGTCTAGACATGTGAAATGCATGATCTGTGGCAAACAAAAGTGAAAAAAAAATTGGTCTTATTTTTTTCGTACTTTTCAGATTTTCTTAGTTTTTCACATAAGGTCGGGGTCAGGAAAAAAGACGGATTTTGACACATT
>NW_025962721.1:0-10152 GCF_017589495.1 Alosa alosa
GGCAAAACCTTGTTTTGGTTGGACTAAGGCTATTCACTGTAAAAAAAAGGGGCATCTTGAAAATAGTTTAGTTCAGAGTCCTGATGTCAGAAAAAAAGTAATTTAATTTGTTTTGTCATCTGGTTTCGGCTCCATAGTCCGAACGCATAACAACTAAATGCAGCGTTGCCTTGTTTAGTTCTGATAGTGGGTTTCAACAGGAAATTTCTCCTGTGATCAGTGAGGTTTAAGTGATGAGTATTGCTGGAACATGTCACAGTCTCATTGAAGGGCAAATCTGTGTAAAACAACAACAACACTTCTTGCTGCTTTTACATAACTTGCACCACTATGCCACTTTCTTTAATTAGGTAGGTCAAACAGAACTACCCAAGCCTTTTATTGGCCTGACTTTGCACTAGTATTTTATTGACTGTCTATGCACAATTTCAACCAAATTTTGCTGCTCTTATTTTTTCATTATTATATGTGCCCACTTATTTACTTTACTTTTTGTTTACTTGAATGTTATGTTTGTCTGTGGACCTAAATTGGTAAAATATGTCTTGTCTTCACCGGTGGGATAGTGAGAAACGTAATTTCGATCTCTTTGTATGTTCCGAACATGTGAAGAAATTGACAATAAAGCTGACTTTGGATTTTGACTTTGAACTGATTCAAAGCCTTGTTGTTCGAGCTCACCAGGCACTGTCCAAAGGACAAAGAACAATAAAATGTGTCATAACCTAGGACAAGTTATGGACAAGAAAGTAAAAGCTGACTCAATATGGCAAAAAGCCTTCAGTATCTTTCCATTACAGGGTTTCCCCAGGTTTGACCACCCCAAATAAGACTTTTAAGACCTTTTTTAAGACCACTTACATGAAAATTAAGACCTACATCACACCTATATTTTGGCGGGTTGTAAAACACCAGATCAAATCCATAATGACAATTAAAACAACACTTCCCCATGATGTGCTGTCCCTCCTTTTCGACTGATTATGTTGATTCATTGTTGCCGGGTGCTTAAACCCAAAGTATTGTTTATGATATTCCAAGAAATTAGACTAGTTAGTGGTCACGATACCAAAATTATTGTTTCGATACCGATACCACATCAAGAATAGAATTTCGACATTTTTTTCGATAATTGTTAAAATTTATTTGATTTGGGGGCCCAGACCACCTTGACATCAGTAATATTGAATATAGTGTTATCATTCACACCAGTGGGCATCCTAGATTCTGGCTTGACTCTTTCCACACACACACGAAAATTACATTTTATTTCATATGTTTCATTTCCCATACACCTTCGACCATACAAAGTGTACAGTTAATGTATAGTATTTTTTAATCTGCATAATTACTATTAATCTGCTTAATTGCTAAACATATTTAGTAATTTGAATACTTAACATTTATTTTAAACTATTACACCTAGGCAAATTTTAATGTGGTGTGTGTAGGCCTAGGTGTAATTGAGTGCTTGTCACTTTAAGAAATACGCGGAGTAATTACTGTAGCCTCTAGTCTCACGGTTTTAGGGCTAGTGAATAGTGAAGACCTGAGCTAGCAGAATTAGTTAGCAAGAAGCTCTCTCCAGATGTAAAAGTTTGCAAAAGTTGGCGCTTGCCTATTTCTTAAATGGCAATAAACCCAATAGTAGACCTACGTGCATATCTTATAGCCTAGGGTAGGTTAGCAACACAAAGTTGAGAGGTGCAAGGGAGCAAATCAACTTGAGCCTATTATTATGACCACCGGCATGTCCAACAAATTTCCGCCAAGGATTCCCCGACACTGTAAGACCGGGTACATCAAAACTTGGTGGGCATGTAACCCCACATGGATAGTATGGAACCTCCTGTTTTCTGTTTTGATCTGTAGCCCCCTGTTGGACTGGACCCAAAAAGGGTAGGGCAGACACAGTTTTTGTGAATATCTCGAGAACCGTGAGGGTTTAGGAGGACCATTTTTTGTGTGTGTTGATCTCAAAGGGCCATGTCAACCCATTCCATAACCACTCATTTCATGTATACTTCACTCCAGTTAAACACAAAAAGTAAAAATGAGGTGTTGTAATCGCAGGCATCTGTGACCCAACATAGTCAATCTCTGACGCTATGCAACCCCCTGTTGAATTTTCACATTGTTGTGTGTTTTTCTCCCATTTCACCTTTCTGCAGGCTAGTATAATTGTAATTTAAGACCTTCGCTTAAAAAAATTAAGACTTCGGCAACAGAATTTAAGACTTTTTCAGACCTTTTAATTAAGGAACATGACATTTGTCCGTTTAAAGACTTTTAAGACCTCGCTGCAACCCTGCATTAGGTCAGGAATACCAAAAGTACTTCTTATAATGCTCTGAACTATACTTCCCTGTCCATAACTCAGAATTGGCTGTGCCACATTTTTTTTCCTATGAACAGCACACACAGTGATTTCCAACAAGAGCTATCGATCAATTCATACCGGATTTTGTCCTTTTAAGTGGATTTTGTAAAAACAAGTAGGAGTGCTTTTAGGGTCAAACCGTAAAATGAAAGACGTCGACTCAACATTACATCTAAATTAGCCCAAAACATTTTAGCTCTGATCAATTGAGACACTGACAATTGTCAAGAACAAAAACAAAATACAGAAAAAATACAGCATACACCATACAACAAATATTGTTGGTGAGTTAATCATTTTGGTTAGTCATTTTTTTTACTTTTGATGTATGTTCAGCCCATCTGTAAAATATCTTCATAAAACCTAGTGGAAATTTCGGCCTATCATTTCCTATGACAATGTGGATTTTTGTAGCTTTGTATTAGCACAGTTTGATGTTAACTGTATAAAGGTTGAATCATTTTAGTGCAATAGAGTCCTACCCTTTATAAAAAGCCCACCAATAATGCTCACCACAATTGGAAATAATTTAAAATAAGAGAAAATTACCCCAGCTTCATGGATGTTTTGGAACCTCCAGCCCTCGTAAAAAGCTTTCTTGACCTTCGCACCAGTGCGCCTAAATATTGTTTTGCACTCGCACGGCATCAAATGGGCGCACTGTAGAGCCCTGCCTTCACCATACCTAGATATATCATGGTTTTATTTCAGTTAGGCTAATAGCTGGTTTGATTTGCATGCTACAGATTCTATTAATTGCAAAAGAAATGTTGACCGCTAAGTTATTCATGACTGCAGATGCTGACTTGCCTATTTATCCCCGACCGAAGCAACGCTACTTCCTAGTTTACCTGGGTTACAAGAATGCCCTTTCAATTCTGTTACAATATTCTGTAATTTATAGCAGGTTAAACAAAAGTGAGAACATATTGTGGGAAAAAAATATAATTTACCATTTTGGCACGCTGTTTGTTCAGTAATTTGATCAGATGGTCTAAGCTTGATCTTTTAAAAAAGCTGCCGGCCTCTTTCAGTGGCACTGAGCTGGAACCAGTTTTAAACCAGTGGCAATAACGTTATTGGTCATCTTTACTGACATCCCAAAGACATTTTAAAATTCCGCGGCATTTTGGCTACAGCATGGCTTAACAACATTCAAAACATACAGATTAAAGCTGTATAAGGCAAATTAAGCTAGCAACATTAAATTGTCTAACGCTAGCTTATACAAGCCGCACAGCCAGTGATGTTACTTACAAGGAGCTAACATTAACTATCTAACTAACTTTATGTGCTGCTTCCGCCAGGTTGTTCAATGATATATTGAGTCTAAAAAATATGCAAGAACTTTAGCAAATTACCAAAATGTTAATGTACCTTCTCTGAGTTTTCATGGTGGCACAATCCTTCATACCCACACCGCTTCACTTGGTTTCACTCACCAAATCTAGACTGCATTTTCTGGTAGGAGTCTTCTGCATGCAGTTTGTCACGTCCGACCATCATAAACCTCTGAGTCTAACTGATTTCTCTAACTTGCTAACAAGTCGCAAAAAATCAAATTGTGCAGCCTTTACGTACCATTGATTATAATATTCTACTCAAAAGGTTGAAGACAAAAGTGCATTCAGGGAAAACGCGATTCCCGATTTCGTCTCCCTCCCCTGCGAGAATTTAACAGGTGATCTCCTTATATGGGCATAGATGGTAGCTTTGTATTTAACTTCAGAGGTCTGTCAGAGCATCGTCATGTGTGGTGGTCACATCACATGGTTAGGCCTACTGTTTGCAAATGTGAACTTGAAAATATGTGCAATTAAAACAAATAAGCCAATGAAAATCATTTGAGAATTGTTGTACAACAGCTAGAGCTCTTACAGATCAGACTAATTTATAAAACAAATAAAGGACTAAACTGAGATGACTAGAATGAGAACGGTTCAAGCTTGTGAAGAGATCTCTTTTACAGAACTAATGGAGCCTAATCTGAGATTTACCAAAAAGATCTAGCCTGGCTAGCGCCACCACTTCTCAATGAGACGTGGTCTGGGAACCAAACGTTAATTTTCTCGGATTTGAAAAAATGCCCAGATCCGCTATTTGCCACGGATGTCTATCAAATGCGCCCTGTGCATAGCTCATCATCGCCTTGCTTTCCCCTTGTTCTGTGATTGGTCCCCTATCTCAGGCGAAAATTTGCTCCATGGTCTCCAGGCTGCCTTAGCAGTGTGAATCAAATCGCAGCATGGGAACACCCAGGCTAAAAAAGATCTGAAATGAGAATTGCATGAGTTTACAGAGAGAGCTCTCTGGTGGATCAGCCTGAGTAAAATATGAGATGTATAAATTAGACAACACTGAGCATTATTTAAAATATTGATGAGATCTCATTTGTAGATTAAAGGAGTCTACACTGAGAACTTAACTCTTTTGCTCCAGAGACAAACCTGAGAAGCCGGAGACAAAAGCAATAATCTCATTTTTATATCACTGTGATCACATTATTGTCTAGGAGAAACAATTGAGAAAGAGAGGAGCTCTCATTTTAACATTTTCTTTCCTCTGGGTGTTTAACTGTAGCTAGAGTGTAATGTTAGATTATATGTAAGTTAAGTACAGAACTGACTGTGCGCCCACATTTTTGTCTGTGCTCCTACATTTTTTAACTTGGGTGCACAAGTGCTCCTGGAAATTTTTTTTAGTGTAGAGCCCTGGTATAATGGCAGAGCCAGCGAAAACCCTTGACGGAAAATGCAAAGAAAAGGAAAAGAGCTTCAGACCGAGCGAGGGGGAGTTTCGTAGAGAAAAACATCAGGCTTCCCTGGTGTCCCTTTAAGAAATAATTTTAATTCAGCTCAACCTCATTGAAGTGCTGGATAAGACAGAAGACATCTTCCTGGGACACTAGTGTATTTTCCCAGCTGTCACGTTATAGTTTTTAAATCGAAAGTGGCTTTGGTTAACGATAGTAGCAAGGCCTGCAAACATCAAAAATTGCAGTTGGAAAAATGTGTAAATGTATTTACAGCAAAAGTAGGCCCACGTATATTGTATCCTGACTGCCAATGCTGTGTAGTGTTAGTGTGTAAAGTTTAGGCGAAGTAAGAAGAAATGTTATGAATCTCTGAATAATTTGGTTAGTTAGGCTGGACCAATGATTTCAAAGTTAGTGCCCGTCACGATGCAAGTGTTGGAAAGGAATCCTAATCGTGAGTGACCAGACTCTAGTCACTTGGCGAATTAGTTTTGTTTACCAGGCTACATTGGAGGTGGAGTAGAGCTGCATGCAGTCAGGTAGTGGAGGCACTGGCTCATCCAAGTAGCTCTGGGTGTGTTCTAAGAGAAAGCAAACCAATTATGTCATGCAACACCCAACCACCTTCTCTCGGAGCAGCTTTACAACCTTCTGGTTGTAAGCCAGTGTAGAGACACACATACACACAGTCAAGAGGAATACGCACGTACATAATTTACTGTACTGTAAATAGTATGAAATCTGTAGAGAGACTGATGGAATTTACCAATATGCCCTGGACATAGACACACTCAGGAACTATAGAGGCTTTGTATACATGCATAATACATGAGAATACATGCATACAGAAAGAGACAAACAGAAAAAGATCCTATGGCTTTAAAAGCCATTACTGCCTTTCAGTAAGAGGGAAATACCCACTTGTAGATCAGGATGGCAGAGAACTGCAGCTGCAGGCACAAATCCATCCTTTGCCCTCTTTGTGGCAGTGCTGGCGCTCGAGGTGCTCTGTTGCCACGTAGCTTCAGCAATCCACTTCCAGAACCTGCCGCACAGTCTTGTAGAACCCTACATGGGAACAGTAGCACACAGCGGCAGAGATGGTAGGGGAACCACAGGAACAGGTGGTTTTCAAATCGACCTGGATTGCTGGCCGCCCGGCTAGATCGCTGCCGCCGACTCCGACTCTCTTGCACAGCCAGGCCTTGATGATCACTCCTCACTCTTCTCGGGCGGGCTTTCGTAGGCTTTCTAGCAGCCCTTACAAGGGCTATTTACAGCTGGGGCTTGAAGGGCCCCGGCCCTGTGGTTAGGTCGCCTGCCCCCAGCATCTCTCCCGAGACGGGGGCAGCACTGCAGCATGCTCCTTGATCAAACGAGGCCTCCATTTTGTCTTCTGACACCACTGTAACATTTATGCGTCAGGAGCCAGAGCTTAGTTTAAGGCAAACTTTTATTCACCATCATCGGGAGCAGGGACACAGACCTCATAAACAGCACACACTAGGCAAGTCAAACACACACACACTACACATACAGGGGTGCGCAGCCACCCACACAAAAAGGATCACACACGAGGAAGAACTAAAAGGGTAACACGCTACACTAAAACAGACATTAAACAGTAAATAAAGGCATTTACCCACATAAAACACCCCAAAGTTCACCCCCGCATCCCAGCATGCACTGTACCAGAGTCTGTAGCACAAAGTCCGGAAGCACCGACGTTACACTATTGTAACGTCGGTGTCTTTTGGACTGAGTGCTAGCCTCCCAGAATGCAATGTGTGTGAATGCTGGTTTGTGTAATTTGATTGTTGATTGTTTGATTTGATGATATTTAAATGTTTTCCCCACAGACATAGTCACTTGTTACAGAATACCACATTAAGCCTATCTCCTTTAACCCTTTAGCCGCCAGGGTTTAAAAAAAAAAAAATTTGGATTTTTACATCAACCTTTCAAAAGGCCATGGCTTGCAAGTGGTCAGAGATAAAGTCCTACTGTAAATGTAAAAATCATTGAGTATGAACAAAAGTTTATGAAGGGGGTAAATTTACTCATCTAATTTGCATGACAACACTGGATGGTAACCACCGTGAATTATGCACATTTCAGTAAATACTAGATGTTGAACATATTTGAGCAGTTTTACTTTCTTTTTTTGTCATTTCACCCACATAACAAATGAACAGGAAAACAGTAAAATCAGACATGTAAACCAACAATAGTAAACTATTACTATCACAAACCCTATGCTACTATACAATAAAGTAGCCTGGTCAAATCAGTTCCTATCGCGGGTGACTCGGGTAGATCTTTAGAGCCCTATTTTTACAACCCCTGCTGTCTATATCACGTCCATTATGGACACTATTGCCACTGGCACCTCCAGCTAGCCTGGAAAATCCAGACCCTGATAATCTAGAAAGAAGGGTCTGGCCAAGAACAGTGTAATGGCCCAACTCGAGGGGCGGCAACAAGCATGCATTTAAAAATCTCACTGCACCAGCGTTGCGCACAAGCGGCCCGTGGTCGCCCGATATTTTAATCAACCCGACCGCAACTCGACCGCGAAAGTACAAAATTATACCGACCACGCTGATCGACCCGGGCTTTTTACAAAATGTGTGCTTTTTGGTTATAGCCTGCATGCAGTGTGACAGTAGGCCATTTCATTTTTCAAAACAAACTAATTTATTTGTAAACTTTTATGTAGAACTACACGGTAGGCATACGGGACATAATGTTTGGCGCAGAGGGGAGAAAGAATGAGAATAAGAGCCAGCACCACTGCAACCACCAAGGATTAGAACACTAGGATAAGATTTGAAGGCCATGGACATACATCTTTCTTTCGAAAACAGAAATGGTGAGGCCAGCGCCACTAGACCTTATTCACTGGGGCACGTGCCTTAGTAAAAAGTCTCCAGTGCCCTCCCAGTAAAGTTCTAGCCGCTCTAGCTGGAAACGGCATTCATGGCTTATCTCCGTGCTATAGCACAGGCTTCTTACATACCCTGGACGACCCCGACCCGGTAGCGCTGACAACGTGGCGATCAAATTGATCGTGAATCTTGCTGTACGCAGGGATTTAAAAGTCAGCGACCAGAGCTCCGTCACTTACCAGCCAATAAAAAAAAAACAAGGAATAAAGAAAGGGGCCATAATAGCCAATCAGGAAATAGCACCTCAGCTGGGTAACATTGAACGCAACAACCAATGAAAATCGTAAAGCGTAAGAACTGGTTTATAATGCTGAATGAAGTAATAGCTTTACTAAAGCACATCCACTGTTTAAAAGTCACAAACACAACAAACTAAGGTAACTTTTATGCATCTGCTTGAACCCATACATACCTGGTAGATATGGCTGTGTAGTCATTGCCATAACATTATTCCTGCAGGCTGCCTGTTTTTGGCTGTCATACTTTTAAATGGCTTTGCCAGTAGTTTTGGCCCTAGACCATAAGCTGTACTACTGTCATCTTCTTTAAGAACTTTTCCCAATATTTCCTATATCGGCTTTTCCTGAAGGGATGTTTTTTATTTTAACTCGCCTTGCTTCTTTACTGTTGACTTTACTGTATTGATGCTTTTACTGTATTTATGCTAACCTTCTCGTGATATTTTAAGTAGGCCTATTTGTGGTAGAACATATACATTTAATTAATTTTAACTGACCTCACCCAGAAAATGACCCGAATATCATTAAAATATTTTGTTTATGACTTCGTAACCATGGCTGACTCATAATTTCGGCAGACCGCTAACACTGCACTGCACGCAATTGGATAACTTACTAGACCATGTTTATTCTGAATGATTTTCGACTTCGGCCTTGTCGGATAACACTGACCAATGTGTACTGTCCTCCAACGTTGCAGCTTGTCTTCATCAGTTTAGCTGGTTCCCGGAATGTTGGGAGGTAAAAGTAAGTGTATCATTGCTCTTTGCCAGAGTGTCTCGCAGGAGACAATTCCATTGTGCTCTCACTCTCTGGATTTCCAGGGTAACCCCAGCTATGTTGAATAGAAATAAGCATGGTATGTTTAGTGGACACGTCGCGAAAGACGCACCTCCATTCTGGAGGCGGCTCGTGACTATCAGTCAATAGGCGATCGATCATATTCTCCAAAGGCAGATATTCTCTTTCAGAATCAGAATAGAATAAACAGGGCCAAGACTTCACACGTGATTTTTTTCAACATTTGGTGTATTTCTGCTTCCAATTTGTGCAAAACTATATGTCCGTGATCGTTTCCGGCGTTATGAAATGTAACGTCTTCTTCATGTGTTTCACCGTGTACACTGTACCGGTCGGGTCTGTTGTCTGTTTTTATTCAGTAATGGCGCCAGTGTAATGTGCGACTTTGGGGTGGTTAGAGGTTGGGGGACGCAGGCAAGCCTGAGTGCTTTTTCTCTGAAGCTCACCTAAGCGTCTGTATGCGTGTCGATCGTTCGCAGGCGCGCTCAGTGTGAAGCTCTTTTCCTTTTCTTTGCATCTTCGATCCAGGGTTTTGGCTGCTTCTTAGCCCACTTTGCCACATGTTTGCAACAATTGCTAGCGGTTTTGTTAGCCTGCCTCTGTGCTGGGGATCAGGATATGAAATGTATCCACCTGCTTCTCGCGATGTCTGAGACACTTTGTGAGACTGAAGGTTGCTTGAGTAGGATACACGAACTTACCATGGGATATTCTTCCTACAGGCAGTAGAAAGGCGAGGCGAGAAGTCTTCATTCACCCTGTAATGAGTCATTTAACCATATGCGACTTATGAAAATGATGAATTAACAGCGTTGCCTGGTGTCCCTTTAAAAGCACTGTCAGAATGAGTAGAAAAAGATTATGCCGAGTATGTCATGCGCCTACCCGTGACAGAGGCTGTTGTCAAAAAAAACCAGCCGCACTCCTGACTCCTCCTGCTTTGGAAGGACTCATGGAAGAGATGCTGCAAAGAAGATGAGGAGTGCAGCTGAAGACAAGCAGCAAGAGGAAGATGACTAAATTGTAGGT
>NW_025962722.1:0-10148 GCF_017589495.1 Alosa alosa
CGGTGGAATACTTCATGAACACTTCACTCAACACATGACAAACCACATAAACAGCAGACCTTACCGAATACAAAGGTGTAAAGCAGTCCCCTGTACAATTAGCCATTTCAGAGTAATCCAGTTTCGACATGCATGTCTCCAACTTTGGGCTTTAAGTTTCACAATTGTTATGTTCAATACATCATTTCATAACAGGCCAAATACAAAATAAATGTTACAAATATTGCCTAGATATCTGTAAATATTAAAATCAGAGAACAGCTGACTAAGAGTTTGTCAATGCAGCCTTAATGATCACAAAATGCTAAGCATGCATGTAGACTATTTGAGTTTCTTAAAGCTGCTGTGCTTAAATGGTTCAATACATGATTTCATAACAGGCCAAATAGAAAATAAATGTTAAATATAAATCTGTAAATATTAAAATCAGATGATTTACAGTTCTATGTAATATGTCGTGTTTCATGTTTTTGTAATGTTTCATACAGTGATGCAGGTCTACTGCTGTTAATAGGCTATAAACAACTTTGATCATTTTTATATAGCCTACTGTATAGTTAACTTTGGCTTCCAAGTCCAAGTGGCCTTGCCCCTAAAATTATGAAAATCAAAGCCTGGACCATAACCATAACCATAACCATAAAGGACAATAAAATACTAAGGAACAACACCTTTACAGTTTACTGTATCTCTATATATGGCTGCATTTGGGGAATAAAGCCGATGTGTAAGCAACTCTAACTATAGCCCAAACTGGTGCTAGTGTAATCCAGGCCTGGGAACTTCTTCTTTTGATTATCAGTTTCCCATCCAAAGAGCATCTCAAACCAGCTCAAACATACAGCTTTGACTCAAGAAAACGCTCCTCTTCAAACTTTTTGTGGTGATACTCTGGAATTCATTCTCTTCCTTCAGTTTATTTTTTTGACTGTCAAATCAAAGTTTCAAGTTTGTGTTTACTCGTCAATGTGTGTGTGTGTGTGTGTGTGTGTGTGTGTGTGTGTGTGTGTGTGTGTGAGAGAGAGAGAGAGAGAGAGAGAGAGAGAAAGAGAGAGAGCGTGCGGCAGGCTTGTGTCTGCATGTATGTGCAAGTATGTCTGGGCCATTGCAAAATGAGGAGAGGTAAACTCACAATATAATAATCAGCAAGTTTGTAAGTTTTGCTGATCGGGGCCCAGGTATATACATTCCAAAGGAGTCAGTTACAGCGTCCTCTACAGGAACGGAATTTCATAAAATGTGTTGTGTATCCAGAGAATGTGGCCGTGATGCAGTATGCCAAGTTTGAAGCTCCACGACCACATCACAAGATACTGGCACAGACATATCTTGAAATAAGGAAATGTGTTTATTGAGTTTGTTTTGTGCTCTATATGCAAAAAACACACACTAAAAGGTGACAAGAGGCTATGGTGTGCATGGTGTGATTTATTTAACCCCTGATAATGTCATAGACAGCACACATGGACAAACCTCATGCACACTACAGTAAAGCAACATGTTTTATATGATATAATTCTGTATGGGCATGCAGGACACATAAAGGGCATCTAAATTCAGCTCTGTTCCCAACAGCCACTGAGTGGTTTGCTCATTATTTTTCCAAATCACTTCTTCTTGTCCAACTAACATGAACTGACATTCAGTCTTCCTCTTACTATGCAGTTGGCACCATGCCTGATATATTAGTGTAAGCTGGTTGCTGAGTTTATTAGTGCAACAAATGTTGTGGATATTTGATTGTAACAGCCAATCAGCTCAACTGCTAGGACTGTGTACATACTGTATATAGGCCCAGCAAATACACAAGGGAAAGCTTTGCTGTGAGGAACAATTTTATGCATTTGACAAGTAGAGTAGAATTGTCATTTGACTTTTTAAAATGTGTACTGCCACCTTAGAAATTGGTAAAACACCAAGTTAATAAGTGTGATAGTAAATGTACCTGCATACTACACAAAGAGTGAGTTACATACATTTGGATAAGTTTGCAGTGTAATAGTTTATGGTTTTGAAGAACTTCGGTTAGAGTTCTCGAGGAGAAAGAGTGGGACGTCTAGTCAGCCACGATCTAGCTACAAAGACTTTGCCAGCGAAAGTAGCCTGCTTTCGGTTGCCCTTTTGTGCATCGTCTGAAGAAGCACTTATCTCCAGAACCATCCCCTGCTAAGCTGTTGGAAGACGTCTTCAACCACCGCGCATCGCCAGCACCGCGTTGTGGCGTGGACAACGACAACGACCAGCACTACTGCAGCAGTGAGTTTCTTTGTTTGCTGCGCCGGTGAAAATAAGCGACCATTTTGTTTGAGGTCTCTACGGCTCCCAAGCCCGCGATACAGGCCTGCAACGTGTCCTCCCTCCTATGACTGTCTGGGTATTCATTCTATTTGCGGCTTAGCTTTAACTGTATGTGATTTAATGTGTTGTTTGCATAAGTAGCCATTGGATTGAACTGTGTTTTGAATTGCACTTATATTTTAACTATAAAAGCACTATGTTTTTCAGTAAATAGTTTAAACGTATTTTTGTTGAAGACTTGCATTACATTGGGTTTATGATCTTTATGATTTTGATCCTTAAGGTAAGATAATATTATTGAGTTAAAATTAGCCTGGTTTAAAGTAAAAGTGTTAAATGCTGATTGAGAAGTGACATTTCAGTTTATGCTTATTGCACTTATTGTATTGATAGCCATTTAAAAAGTAAATGTTTAGTTAACTAAGTGAGATAGCTGCAGACCTTTAGTGCTTTTCTTTAACTTAGCGCTAAAGACACTGTATTGATATTTACATTAGGTTGCCAGCTACCTTTAGGGTAGGTATTAAAATAGCTGTAAATGCTAACAAACAAATAATAATTAGGGAAGTACTTTAGAGCATTAATTAAGCTTAGAGAGAGAGATCTCTCACCACATAGGAATTCGGGGAGCGCACTCCACACTAATAGCCAGACACGCTAGGGGGCGCTACATAAAATGGGGGCTCGTCCGGGATGGATTAATTAATGCAATTAACTAATTTGTAAATTGATGCTAATAGCTGTTAGCAGTAGCAGTTAAAATTTTGTTTGTTTCTCAAAGTGTTGAAGTTTACTGAGAAGCTAAATACTGATACTGATTATAGGTTAACATATGCTTTAGCGGTTAGCATTAGCCTCAGAATTTATTAGCTTCTTTAAGAAAAAAAAAAAAAAAATTTTGTAGAGAAAACCTAAAAGCCTAACAGAAAATGGAGCCTCAGAATAGCACTGTAGAACTAGTTAAAGAGCTCAAAGACTGGTGCAAAAGAGAAGAATTGGATGAAGACCATGCTGTGATGGTGATGATTCTAGAAGAAGTGGAAAACGCATTGATTGAAGAAACAATGGGAACAATCAAAGCTTTAGGCCGAGTGCGAGTGAGAGGACGTACTCTCAGTTTGAAGCTGAATCGTCTTACAGTGCTATGCGAGTGCAGAGAGCGGGTTGACCCCACTAAAGTTCCTTCTGAAGTGGTGCCAGATGGCAAAACAGAGAAATGGAGGATAGTTATTGCTTCGAAAGTCCTGTTTCTGGCGGAGTGTTCCTCTAAGCCCGTTAACTAGTTTGTTGGGAGAACCACCGGAGGGTGGCTCAGCAGAGTCTATTATTCGTGCGGTAGGGGATTTGTTGACTAAGATGGGGAAACCATCAGGTGAGAACAGCAGTTACCGTCGTCTGAGAGTGTTCTCAGGTACTTTGCCAATTCCAGTTGGAGAAGAGTCTCTTGAGCATTGGCTAGAGCATGCGGGCGTCTGATGGTCGAGGAGAGCGAAAGTGTTCTACTAAGGAGAAACTTGGCGTATCATGGAAAGTCTGAAAGGTCCTGGCGTTAGCTATTGTAAAGGCTGTGCGGATTGGTGATCCGGAGGTTAGTCCTGCTCTATGCTTAGAAGCCATTGAGAGTGCTTTTGGGTCTGCTGAGACGGGTGAAGACCTGTATTTTGCCTTTAGGTTGCTACAGCAGCAGCCAAAGGAGAAGTTGTCTGATTTTCTTAGGGCGTGTAGAGAACTGTCGTAGGCCAGCTGTGTCACGCTGATCCAGTAGTTCCATCTCTGAAAGTTGACAGGCTGTGACTGTGCCAACAGAGTTAGACCCTCAACTTATCCAGTTTGGCGACTTCGCCCATACCACACCCAAAGCGCCGACTCCGTCAAAAGTTATGTGAGCGAGCAAGCGTATTCTCATTGCACGAGTGGGATGTCATATCAGGATGACTGACGCAAAGCCATTCAGAGAACGTTCAAGACGTTTAGCTCCAGCGATATTGATGATGTTCGGTCAGCACTTGCAAGAGTTGTTAAAGGCTGGTATAATTAAGGAGTCAATGTGTAGCCAGTAACGCATCACCAATTGTGATGGCCAGAAAGAAAAACTGAATTATCAGAATGTGCATTGACTATAGGACCCTAAATAGGCATTACAATTCCAGACCAGTACCGCGACTCACCGCATAGATGATCGTTAGATTGTTTAACTGGGAGCAAATGGTTTTCCGTTCTCGACTTACGCAGCGGGTACTACCAGATCGCCATGGCAGAGGAGGACAAAGAAAAAACTGCCTTCATTTGTCCCCTCGGATTTTTTCAATTCGAAAGAATGCCTCAAGGCATAACAGGAGCCCCTGCAACGTTCCAAAGACTTCTGAGAAAGCTGTCCTTATATGAATCTCCTTCAGGTGTTAGTTTATTTAGACGATCTCATAGTCTTTGGACGCTTCATTAGAAGAACATGAAGAACGCCCCCTGCGGTGTTAGATAGGCTGGAAGAGGTTGGGCTAAAACTATCCCTTGACAAGTGTCAATTTTGTCAACCCAGGGTTAAGTATGTGGGTCACATAGTGTCCGCTGATGGTGTTGCTACTGACCCTGAGAAGCTAGAGGCAGTCGCTAGGTGGCCTAGGCCCACAGATCTTAAATCG
Organism: Alosa alosa; assembly: GCF_017589495.1. Lineage (NCBI taxonomy): Eukaryota > Metazoa > Chordata > Actinopteri > Clupeiformes > Clupeidae > Alosa > Alosa alosa. The sequence goes on from NW_025962722.1 coordinate 4,938, forward strand.
CTGCGTGTCGCTTTCTAGGTTTCTGTGGGTATTATAGACGCTTTATAGCAAACTATTCTGCGATCGTTAGGCCCCTCACAGAGCTGACAAAGGGCTATGCCCCCACCCAGCATGGAAGGAAACAAGCCCCAGACAAGACCAAGACCTACTTTAAAGACTCAGAACCATTTAATGACCGATGGGATCAGTCCTGCACAGACGCATTCAATCGTATCATTCAGTGTCTGCTCAATGCACCTGTACTGGCATTTGCTGATGCCAATAAGCCATATGTCCTACACACAGACGCAAGTTTCAAAGGGCTCGGTGCCGTACTCTATCAGGAACATCCAGAAGGGTTGAGACCCGTGGCGTTTGCCAGCAGAAAGTTGAGCTCTCCTGAACAACGATACCCTGTACATCAGCTAGAGTTCCTTGCGTTAAAATGGGCTGTCGTTGATAAATTTCACGACTACCTCTATGGAGCGAAGTTCACCGTACGCACCGACAATAACCCGTTGACTTATGTACTTACCACGGCCAAACTCAATGCGACAGGTCATCGTTGGCTGGCAGCCCTGGCCACCTATGACTTCGATGTAAAGTATAGGCCTGGAAAAGCAAACATTGATGCTGACTTGCTGTCTCGCAACTTACATGAAGGTGGGGAGTGGGATGGCATGTCTCAGAACATAGTGAAGTCCATATGTCGGCGGGTGGAAGTGTACGTATCCCCAAATTCGTCCCCCAGGTATGTGGAACAATTAGGAGCTTCGCCAGCATGTATTCCGGAAGTGTATGCCTTTTCGTCTCAGTTACACCTCAGCTCACTGGAGCAACTATCAAAACGGACTTGATGACTGCTCAGAAGAGGGATGCTGTGATCAGACGTGTGATTGAGGCAGTGAAACAGGGAGTCTGGCCTAGCAACAAAGATTTAGACACCGAGATGCTACTGATGAAGAGGGAAGTTGGCAGACTACTGATGAGAGATGGACTTCTGTACAGGGCAAGCAAGAAAGCTGCAGAGGAGGCACTACAGCTTGTGCTGCCTGCTGAGTTCAGAGAAGTGGTGTTGCACTCTCTTCATGACGACATGGGCCACTTAGGCGTGGAGAGGGTAACTCAACTCCTAAGAGCAAGATTCTACTGGCCCAAAATGGCTCATGAGGCAGAGAAATATGTGCGGAACTGTGGACTGTGCATCACTCGCAAAACACCTGCCAAGAAAGCCGCCTCCTTACACCAAATCACCAGCAGTGGTCCTATGGATCTCGTGTGTATTGACTTTTTGTCAATGGAACCCGATTCCAGAGGCATTAGTAACGTCCTGGTTGTTACCGATCACTATACCAGATATGCTCAAGCCTTTCCTGCAAAGAATCAGAAAGCCCTGACGGTAGCTAAGATCCTAGTCGAAAAGTATTTTGTTCACTATGGCTTACCTGTTAGGATTCATTCTGATCAGGGAAGAGATTTTGAGTCGAGACTGATAAGAGAGCTGTTGACTACCTTGGGCATAATGGAAATCCGAACGACTCCATCACCACTAAGGGGACCCCCAACCGAGCGGGTTCAACCGCGCTGCCTCTCTATGTTGGCTACGTTAGGCCAAGAGAAGAAGAGGTCCTGGAGTCAGCATGTAGCCTCCTTAGTGCATGCATACAACAGCACAAAAAGTGATGCGACGGGATACTCTCCTTACTACTTAATGTTCGGTAGGGAAGCTAGACTACCAGTAGACCTGTGCTTCGAGACATCCAAAGATGGAACTGAGGAGAGAAATCATTTCCAGTATGTCGAAAGCCTGAAACGTGACCTGCAACGAGCCTATCAACTTGCTAGTCAAGCGGCTGACAAGACCCACTTGAGGAACAAGAGAGCCTATGATCAAAAGGTCAGTTTTCAGAACATACAGGAAGGAGACCGTGTTTTTCTAAAGAATCTTGGACTAAAAGGGAAACACAAACTGGAAAGTCGATGGAGTTCTATACCCCATGTAGTAGTAGGAAAGATGCCGAACTTACCTGTATTCCGTGTGAGACCTGAAGGAGGCAGAGGCGGAGTAAGAACCATCCATCGTGACCACATCTTACCTATTGGGCAATCTGTGAGGATCCCAGTGGAGCAAGCATGTGAAGAAACCCCTTTAAGACCTAGAACACGTTCAACCCGAACAAGACAAAGACAACCGATTGTGAGTCAAAGAGAAGAAGTTCCAGAGCTGACGGATTCCTCATCTGATGTGGAGTGTGGCCATTCCCATAGGTCATACCGGGAGTATCTTAAAATTGGTAAAATATGTCTTGTCTTCACCGTGGGATAGTGAGAAACGTAATTTCGATCTCTTTGTATGTCTGGAACATGTGAAGAAATTGACAATAAAGCTGACTTTGACTTTGACTTTGACTTTGAAACGTCTGCTGAAGAGGCGAGAAGTGTCGGATAGAGTCTCCGTGAGTTCACAGTATGAAGACGCCATAGAACCAAGTCCTGTGCAGTCAGCTGAAGTGCTGGAGTCCGACATACAAGATGACGAAGAAGGTCGAGCTGTGGCAGATTCGGATCCTTATGATTCCGAAACAGACCTGGATGCTGGAAGAAATCCTGTCCACGCACCTAAAGAAAAACTGAGCTGTAAACCAAAAGTTAATAGGGTACTTAGACCAAGAATAACTGAGAAAAGACAAATAAAACCTGTGTTTAGACTTACTTATGACGAACCTGGAAAGGCAAGTGAGCAACCAATAACAATAGTTCATAGAGGCATTATCATTAAGTTAGGTAAAAACTAAGTTGGGTACAAAGTCCACAGTGTATATAAAAAGGTTTAATACTTTAAATAGGATCTAGAGTTAAGGTGTTCTAGTGTCTAATGAGGACATTTAGTAAGGGGAGGATGTAGCCCTATGGGAATTTAGGCTATTTCCTAAAACTACTATTTTCATTTTGGTTATTTTCTTTATAATGCACATTTCATGTTGTTAAGAATGTGTTAATTTTTAGTACATGTAAACATTTTTAAGTTAATTAAAAATGACTTACCTGGAAGAAAGATCCAATCAGGAGTCGGGGTTAGAGGTCACGAGGAAGGAGGAAGATGAACGGGAGGAGAAGGAGACCGGGGAAAAGAGAGAGACACGAGTGAGAACTGCGCTGTGTACTGCCACCTTAGAAATTGGTAAAACACCAAGTTAATAAGTGTGATAGTAAATGTACCTGCATACTACACAAAGAGTGAGTTACATACATTTGGATAAGTTTGCAGTGTAATAGTTTATGGTTTTGAAGAACTCGGTTAGAGTTCTCAACGAGGAGAAAGAGTGGACGGCTAGTCAGCACGATCTAGCTACAAAGACTTTGCCAGCGAGTAGCCTGCTCGGTTGCCCTTTTGTGCATCGTCTGAAGAAGCACTTATCTCCAGAACCATCCCCTGCTAAGCTGTTGGAAGACGTCTTCAACCACCGCGATCGCCAGCACCGCTGCCGCTGGGCGTGGACAACGACAACGACCAGCACTACTGCAGCAGTGAGTTTCTTTGTTTCTTGCTCAACTAGGACTATGGTATTTCTTCCCCCAACAGAACCCAGTGTTCTCTAGTGAAATATTAACTCTTGCTCAATTTACAGCATGTAACACAAATTAGGTCAGACTGCATGACATGGCATGTTCCTCTGAGCAAAGGCACTAACTGTTAAAACTGATGGGACTCTTCCTTGTTGCAATATAATAGTTAAGTGTTCCCATTGTTATTGTGCTGATGTCAATCAATTTATGGTATGAGCTATCTGTAACTGTCGGTCACTGTGTCCTTGGAGGTCAAATGCAGTCTAATCAGGTTAGAACATCACCCTGTTAAATTAGATGGGGATCATTTGGTCATGCGTTTTTGTAATAAATTCATTTAATGCCTGAAATTAGAGGGTTAAATGTATAGCCAATTTCTCATATTTGCTTAATCATAATTTCGGCAAAATGCTTAAAATGGGACTTAATATTTCTACATATTTCTGAATGTTGCTGTTAACATCAGCAATTGTAACTTTCCCTGCTGTTTGAGAAAATGCTGAGACTGCAAAGAAAGAAGTGCTGATGCAGGAGAAAATCTCAGGAGATAGCCTACCCCTACCCATCTCAGTACCTGCAAACTGATCCTTGTGTGGTTTTCTCTGTGGTGTGTGTGACTTTGTATGACTGCAAAAGTGAACTCTTACATGCATGGAAGGCACCCATCTCTAATCAAATCCCATGAACAAACAGGATCGGAATACAATGTCTGCATGTGATGTTTTCTCTGTTGGTTTGTCTGCATGGGAATGAAATTACAAATAAATATGTATCACAGGTTGCAACTTTTTTTTCTGGCAAACTTTTTCCTGTTTTAATATTCTGTCATCTGTTACAGTTCAGGATGAATTCAGCCATTGACCTTTGTCCCCGTTTCAGAGGAGAAAAACAACTGGAGTATAAATAGGGGGTGCTGCAGGGGAGTGGAATGTTTTTGAGGAGTTGTGTGGGAGAGATCAGGACTGGAGACCTGACTGTTGGACACAGTAAGTCAGTACAGCGTTCTTGTGTTCTGCTTTTCCTGTCATTTTGCTGGTCACAGTTCAGCACAGATGTTAGCATGAAGAAGATTAGATTAGGACAAATGCTGGATTGAGGGGGAAAAAACGACATAATTTAGTTTTAAGACTTGGATTTTGTTTGATCTGTCTGCATGTGTGCATGCCTGAGAAATATTATTTGGGTGTTTTCAGGAAGTTTGCTCATCGAAAGAAGCTGTGTACATCTAACAGCAATAAATAAAAAAGTTTATTTTTTCCAAATATTTTTTTTTATTTTATGGTTTTACCTAAAAAATAAGTAGATAGATAGATATAGATTATGGCAAAAATTATTATCATTCTGACCAATTTTGTGTATCGGAGCAGTTTTGTGCACATCTAAAGTCTGATTAGAATGATGACTGTTGAATGATGCCTGTGCCAAGACAAACTACGCACTTATCTATGTGCATGTTCCTGCATGCCATTATGTTGCACAATCCCTTTCCTAAATCAAAACCATTTCATTTGTTGTTTACAAATTTTAGCACATTCAAATGCCAAACTGTTTCACCATTTCTAGTTCGTAGAGATGTGTTTGTAGAGATCAAGTATTGTTTTGCCTTCCTGCATGCTAAAATTATGCTGCAACCCTGCCCTAATCCCCACCACCCCCTCCCCACCT
>NW_025962723.1:0-10145 GCF_017589495.1 Alosa alosa
TGCGTGACTGTTTCTAACTGTTGCTGTCTATTTGCGCTGGTTACAGGGCACTCATAGTAACCACTGATATCTCATTTGCAACAGCCAGAGAAATAAAATATTTTTACGAGAAGGAGGCGCTTTGGCTACACGCGCTAAAGACCAGCTGTCAGAAGACTGTCATAATGGATAGAACACCCGAGGCACTACATTAAACAAGCTCCGGTAGCCCAATGGACTAGGCGTGGCTATTGCAAAGCGCGAAGCATTATTGCCAGCGTCACAGGTTCTGAATCCTGTTTCATGGCGTGACCACCGCGGTCTCCGATTAATTTTACTGGTGTCCGGTGGCTTGGTTGAATTAGATGTCAATGATTGGTCGCGAAAAAGTGCTTCGTCGCGATCTCTTAAGAAGCCAATTGCGTGACTGTTTCTAACTGTTTTGCTGTCTATTTGTTGCGCTGTTTACTGAAGGCACTCATATTAACCACTGATATCATTTGCAACAGCCAGAGAAATAAAAATATTTTTTTACGAGAAGGAGGGCCTTTGGCCTACACACGCTAAGGCCAGCTGTCACGAGACTGTCATAATGGATAGAACACCGAGCACTACATTAGTGCAAAGCACTTGAAGCATTGTGCCAGCGTCACAGGTTCTAATCCTGTTTCATGACGTGACCACCGCGGTCTCCCGTTAATTTTACTGGTGTCCGGTAGCTTGGTTAGTGCAATCGCAGATCGCGAAAAAGTGCTTGCGTGCGATCTCTTAAGAAGCCAGTGCGTGACTGTTTCTAACTGTTTTGCTGTCTATTTGTTGCGCTGTTTACTGAGGGCACTCATATATTAACCACTGATATCATTTGCAACAGCCAGAAATAAAAATCATTTTTCACGAGAAGGAGGGCCTTTGGCCTACACGCTAAGGCCAGCTGTCGAGACTGTCATAATGGATAGAACACCGAGCACTACATTAAACAAGCTCCCGTAGCCCAATGGACTAGGCGTGGCTGTGCAAAGCACTTGAAGCATTGTGCCAGCGTCACAGGTTCTAATCCTGTTTCATGGCGTGACCACGCGGTCTCCGTTAATTTTACTGGTGTCGGTAGCTTGGTTAGTGCAATCGCAGATGTGAAAAAAGATTAACTGCGTCACGATCTCTTAAGAAGCCAATTGCGTGACTGTTTCTAACTGTTTGCTGTCTATTTGTTGCGCTGTTTACTGGGGGCACTCATATTAACCACTGATATCATTTGCAACAGCCAGAGAAATAATATTTTTTTCAATGATACGGGGACCACCGAGACCTACACACGCTAAGGCCAGCTGTCACGAGACTGTCATAATGGATAGAACACCGAGCACTACATTAAACAGAGCTCCCGTAGCACAATGGACAAGACGTGGCTGTGCAAAGCACTTGAAGCATTATTGCCAGCGTCACAGGTTCTAATCCTGTTTCATGGCGTGACCACAGCGGTCTCCGTTAATTTTACTGGTGTCCGGTAGCTTGGTTTAGTGCTGTCGCGAATCGCGAAAAATTAACTGCGTCGCGATCTCTTAAGAAGCCAATTGCGTGACTGTTTCTAACTGTTTGCTGTCTATTTGTTGCGCTGTTTACTGAGGGCACTCATATTAACCACTGATATCATTTACCAGCCAGAGAAATAAAATATTTTTCACGAAGGAGGGCCTTTGGCCTACACCTGCGCTAAGGCCAGCTGTCGAGACTGTCATAATGGATAGAACACCGGGCACTACATTAAACAAGCTCCCGTAGCCCAATGGACTAGGCGTGGCTGTGCAAAGCACTTGAAGCATTATTGCCAGCGTCACGGGTTCTAATCCTGTTTCATGGCGTGACCACCAGCGGTCTCCCGTTAATTTTACTGGTGTCCGGTGGCTTGGTTGTCTGTCGCCAGATCGCGAAAAAAGTGCTTGCGTGCGATCTCTTAAGAAGCCAATTCGCGTGACTGTTTCTAACTGTTTGCTGTCTATTTGTTGCGCTGTTTACTGAGGGCACTCATATTAACCACTGATATCATTTGCAACAGCCAGAGAAATAAAAATCATTTTTTACGAGAAGGAGGGCCTCTGGCCTACACACACTACGGCCAGCTGTCACGAGACTGTCATAATGGATAGAAAACCGAGCACTACATTAAACACCGCTCCCGTAGCACAATGGACTAGACGTAGCTGTGCAAAGCACGCGGAAGCATTATTATGGCGCGTCACAGGTTCTAATCCTGTTTCATGGCGTGACCACCCAGCGGTCTCCGTTAATTTTACTGGTGTCCGGTGGTCTGGTTAGTGCTGTCGCAGATCGCGAAAAAGTGCGTCGCGTCGCGATCTCTTAGAAGCCAATGCGTGACTGTTTCCTAACTGTTTGCTGTCTATTTGTTGCGCTGTTTACTGAGGGCACTCATATTAACCACTGATATCATTTGCAACAGCCAGAGAAATAAAAATTTTTTCACGAGAAGGAGGGCCTTTGGCCTACGCACGCTAAGGCCAGCTGTCGTGACTGTCATAATGGATAGAACACCGAGCACTACATTAAACAGCTCCGTAGCCAATGGACTAGGCGTGGCTGTGCAAAGCACTTGAAGCATTATTGCCAGCGTCACAGGTTCTAATCCTGTTTCATGGCGTGACCACCGCGGTCTCCCGTTAATTTTACTGGTGTCGGTAGCTTGGTTAGTGCAATCGCATGAATGCGAAAAAGTCGTCGTCGATCTCTTAAGAAGCCAATTAGCGTGACTGTTTCTAACTGTTTGCTGTCTATTTGTTGCGCTGTTTACTGAGGGCACTCATATTAACCACTGATATCATTTGCAACAGCCAGAGAAAAAAATCATTTTCACGAGGAAGGAGGGCCTTTGGCCTACAAGCGCTCTGACCAGCTGTCGCGAGACTGTCATAATGGATAGAACACCGAGCACTACATTAAACAGCGCCCGTAGCCCAATGGACTAGGCGTGGCTGTGCAAAGCACTTGAAGCATTAAGCATTAATCTTGCCAGCGTCACAGGTTCTAATCCTGTTTCATGGCGTGACCACAATTGCGTGGTCTCCGTTAATTTTACTGGTGTCCGGTAGTCTAAGGCCAGCATGGTTAGTGCAATGCGCTGTGCAAAATCATTGTGCGAAAAAAGCTGCTGCGTGCGATCTCTTAAGAAGCCAATTGCGTGACTGTTTCCTAACTGTTTGCTGTCTATTTGTTGCGCTGTTTACTGAGGGCACTCATATTAACCACTGATATCATTTGCAACAGCCAGAGAAATAAAAATCATTTTTCTGAGGAAGGAGGGCCTTTGGCCTACACTGCGCTAAGGCCAGCTGTCACGAGACTGTCATAATGGATAGAACACCGAGCACTACATTAAACAGCGCTCCCGTAGCACAATGGACTAGACGTAGCTGTGCAAAGCACTTGAAGCATTGTGCCAGCGTCACAGGTTCTAATCCTGTTTCATGACGTGACCACCGCGGTCTCCCGTTAATTTTACTGGTGTCCGGTAGCTTGGTTAGTGCAATCGCAGATCGCGAAAAAGTGCGTGCGTGCGATCTCTTAAGAAGCCAATTGCGTGACTGTTTCTAACTGTTTGCTGTCTATTTGTTGCGCTGTTTACTGAGGGCACTCATATTAACCACTGATATCATTTGCAACAGCCAGAGAAATAAAAATCATTTTTTACGAGAAGGAGGGCCTTTGGCCTACACACGCTAAGGCCAGCTGTCCGCGAGACTGTCATAATGGATAGAACACCGAGCACTACCTTAAACAGCTCCCGTAGCACAATGGACTAGGCGTGGCTGTGCAAAGCACTTGAAGCATTATTACCCAGCGTGCGGGTTCTAATCCTGTTTCATGGCGTGACCACGCGGTCTCCGTTAATTTTACTGGTGTCCGGTAGCTTGGTTAGTGCAATGCGCAGATGCGAAAAAAGTCGTCGTCGCGATCTCTTAAAGCCAGTGCGTGACTGTTTCTAACTGTTTGCTGTCTATTTGTTGCTGGTTACTGGGGCACTCATATTAACCACTGATATCATTTGCAACAGCCAGAGAAATAAAAATTTTTTTTTACGAGAAGGAGGGCCTTTGGCCCTACACCGCTAAGGCCAGCTGTCACTGAGACTGTCATAATGGATAGAACACCGAGCACTACATTAAACAGCGCTCCGTACCCCAATGGACTAGGCGTCGCTGTGCAAAGCACTTGAAGCATTGTGCCAGCGTCACAGGTTCTAATCCTGTTTCATGCGCGTGACCACAGCGGTCTCCGTTAATTTTACTGGTGTCCGGTAGCAATGCTGCAATGATGAATCGCGAAAAAAGTGATTAACGTCGCGATCTCTTAAGAAGCCAATTGCGTGACTGTTTCTAACTGTTTGCTGTCTATTTGTTGCGCGCTGTTTACTGAGGGCACTCATATTAACCACTGATATCATTTGCAACAGCCAGAAATAAAAATCATTTTTACGAGAAGGAGGGCCTTTGGCCTACAAGCGCTAAGGCCAGCTGTCACGAGACTGTCATAATGGATAGAACACCGAGCACTACATTAAACAGCGCTCCGTAGCCCAATGGACTAGGCGTGGCTGTGCAAAGCATGAAGCATTGTGCCAGCGTCACAGGTTCTAATCCTGTTTCATGGCGTGACCACGCGGTCTCCGTTAATTTTACTGGTGTCCGGTGGCTTGGTTAGTGCAATGCGGATGCGAAAAATTAACTGCGTCGCGATCTCTTAAACCAATGTCGTGACTGTTTCAACTGTTTGCTGTCTATTTGTTAAGCTGTTTACTGGGGGCACTCATATTAACCACTGATATCATTTGCAACAGCCAGAGAAATAAAATCATTTTTTCACGAAGGAGGGCCTTTGGCTCACATGGAGCCAGCTGTCACGCGAGACTGTCATAATGGATAGAACACGAGCACTACATTAAACAGCTCCGTAGCCCAATGGACTAGGCGTGGCTGTGCAAAGCACTTGAAGCATTATTAGCAGCGTCACAGGTTCTAATCCTGTTCATGGCGCGTGACCACAGCGGTCTCCGTTAATTTTACTGGTGTCCGGTAGCTTGGATTTGGAGTACGCAATGCATGAATCAGCGAAAAAGAGATGCTGCGTCACGATCTCTTAAGAAGCCAATTGGCGTGACTGTTTCTAACTGTTTGCTGTCTATTTGTTGCGCTGTTTACTGAAGGCACTCATATTAACCACTGATATCATTTGCAACAGCCAGAGAAATAAAAATATTTTTTTACGAGAAGGAGGGCCTTTGGCCTACACACGCTAAGGCCAGCTGTCACGAGACTGTCATAATGGATAGAACACCGAGCACTACATTAAACAGCATCCGTAGCCCAATGGACTAGACGTAGCTGTGCAAAGCACTTGAAGCATTGTGCCAGCGTCACAGGTTCTAATCCTGTTTCATGACGTGACCACCGCGGTCTCCCGTTAATTTTACTGGTGTCCGGTAGCTTGGTTAGTGCAATCAAAAAAAAAAAAAAAGTGCTTGCGTGCGATCTCTTAAGAAGCCAATTCAGTGACTGTTTCTAACTGTTTGCTGTCTATTTGTTGCGCTGGTTACTGAGGGCACTCATATTAACCACTGATATCATTTGCGCAGCCAGCCAAATAAAAATCATTTTTCACGAGGAAGGAGGGCCTTTGGCCTACACGCGCTAAAGGCCAGCTGTCCGCGAGACTGTCATAATGGATAGAAAACCGAGGCACTACATTAAACAAGCTCCCGTGGCCAATGGACTAGGCGTGGCTGTGCAAAGCGCTTGAAGCATTGTGCCAGCGTCACAGGTTCTAATCCTGTTTCATGACGTGACCACCGCGGTCTCCCGTTAATTTTACTGGTGTCCGGTAGCTTGGTTAGTGCAATCGCCAGATCGCGAAAAAGTGCTGCGTCGCGATCTCTTAAGAAGCCAATTGCGTGACTGTTTCTAACTGTTTGCTGTCTATTTGTTGCTGTTTACTGAGGGCACTCATATTAACCACTGATATCATTTGCAACAGCCAGAGAAATAAAAATATTTTTTCGAGAAGGAGGGCCTTTGGCCTACACACGCGCTAAGACCAGCTGTCCGAGACTGTCATAATGGATAGAACACCGAGCACTACATTAAACCAAGGCTCCCGTAGCCCAATGGACTAGGCGTGGCTGTGCAAAGCACTTGAAGCATTGTGCCAGCGTCACAGGTTCTAATCCTGTTTCATGGCGTGACCCGCGGTCTCCGTTAATTTTACTGGTGTCCGGTAGCTTGGTTAGTGCTGTCGCAGATCGCGAAAAAAGTCGTCGTCGCGATCTCTTAAGAAGCCAATTCGTGACTGTTTCTAACTGTTTGCTGTCTATTTGTTGCGCTGTTTACTGAGGGCACTCATATTAACCACTGATATCATTTGCAACAGCCAGAGAAATAAAAATCATTTTTCACGAGAAGGAGGGCCTTTGGCCTACACCGCGCTAAAGGCCAGCTGTCACGAGACTGTCATAATGGATAGAACACCCGAGCACTACATTAAACAGCTCCCGTAGCCCAATGGACTAGACGTAGCTGTGCAAAGCAACTGAAGCATTGTGCCAGCGTCACAGGTTCTAATCCTGTTTCATGACGTGACCACAGCGGTCTCCGATTAATTTTACTGGTGTCCGGTAGCTTGGTTAGTGCAATGCTTGAACTCGCGAAAAGTGCGTCGCGTCGCGATCTCTTAAAAGCCAATTGCGTGACTGTTTCTAACTGTTTGCTGTCTATTTGTTGCGCTGTTTACTGAGGGGCACTCATATTAACCACTGATATCAATTGCAACAGCCAGAGAAATAAAATCATTTTTCACGAGAAGGAGGGCCTTTGGCCTACAAATGCCTAAAGGCCAGCTGTCGAGACTGTCATAATGGATAGAACACGAGCACTACATTAAACAGCGCTCCCGTAGCCCAATGGACTAGACGTAGCTGTGCAAAGCACTTGAAGCATTGTGCCAGCGTCACAGGTTCTAATCCTGTTTCATGACGTGACCACCGCGGTCTCCCGTTAATTTACTGGTGTCCGGTAGCTTGGTTAGTGCAATGGCTGGATCGGCGAAAAAGTGCGTCGTCGTCGATCTCTTAAGAAGCCAATTGCGTGACTGTTTCTAACTGTTTGCTGTCTATTTGTTGCGCTGGTTACTGAGGGCACTCATATTAACCACTGATATCATTTGCAACAGCCAGAGAAATAAAAATATTTTTTACGAGAAGGAGGGCCTTTGGCCTACACTGCGCTAAGGCCAGCTGTCACGAGACTGTCATAATGGATAGAACACCAAGCACTACATTAAACAAGCTCTCCGTAGCCCAATGGACTAGGCGTAGCTGTGCAAAACACTTGAAGCATTGTGCCAGCGTCACAGGTTCTAATCCTGTTGTTTCATGGCGTGACCACAGCGGTCTCCCGTTAATTTTACTGGTGTCATTTGGCTTGGTTTAGTGCAATCGCGAAGATGGCGAAAAAGGATGCTTCGTCGCGATCTCTTAAAAGCCAATTGCGTGACTGTTTCTAACTGTTTGCTGTCTATTTGTTGCGCTGGTTACTGGGGGCACTCATATTAACCACTGATATCATTTGCAACAGCCAGAGAAATAAAATATTTTTCACGAGGAAGGGGGGCCTTTGGCCTACAGCTAAGGCCAGCTGTCCACCGAGACTGTCATAATGGATAGAACACCGGGCACTACATTAAACAAGCTCCGTAGGCCAATGGACTAGGCGTAGCTGTGCAAACACTTGAAGCATTGTGCCAGCGTCACAGGTTCTAATCCTGTTTCATGGCGGTGACCACGCGGTCTCCGTTAATTTACTGGTGTCCGGTAGCTTGGTTGGTGCAATCGCAGATCGCGAAAAAATGCTTGCGTCGCGATCTCTTAAAACCAATTGCGTGACTGTTTCTAACTGTTTGCTGTCTATTTGTTGCGCTGTTTACTGGGGGGCACTCATATTAACCACTGATATCATTTGCAACAGCCAGAAATAAAAATCATTTTCACGAGAAGGCCTTTGGCCTACCACACGCTAAGAGCCAGCTGTCCGCGAGACTGTCATAATGGATAGAACGCAAGCACTACATTAAACAAGCTCCGTAGCCCAATGGACTAGGCAGTAGCTGTGCAAACACTTGAGCATTGTGCCAGCGTCACGGGTTCTAATCCTGTTTCATGGCGTGACCACGCGGTCTCCGTTAATTTTACTGGTGTCGGTAGCTTGGTTGAATTACTGTCGCAGATCAGCGAAAAAGTGCTTGCGTCGCGATCTCTTAAACCAATTCGTGACTGTTTCTAACTGTTTGCTGTCTATTTGTTCGCTGTTTACTGAGGCACTCATATTAACTCCCGCGATATATTTGCAACAGAGAAATAAAAATATTTTTCTGAGAAGGAAATGCTGGCCTACTGCGCTAAGATAACTGTCCACGAGACTGTCGCAATGGATAGAACTTGAGCACTACATTAAAACAAGCTCCCGTGGCCCAATGGACTAGGCGTGGCTGTGCAAAAGCACTTGAAACATTGTGTAGCGTGGGTTTCTAATCCTGTTTCATAAGCGTGACCACGCGGTCTCCCGTTAATTTTACTGGTGTCGGTAGCTTGGTTAGTGCAATGCATAGATCGCGAAAAAATTAACTAGCGTCACGATCTCTGAAAGCCAATTGCGTGACTGTTTCTAACTGTTTGCTGTCTGTTGTTGCGCTGGTTGCAGGGGGCACTCATATTTAACCTGATATCATTGCAGCAATAGAAATAAAAATCATTTTCTGAGAAGGAGGGCCTTTGACCTACACCGCTAAGGCCAGCTGTCACGAGACTGTCGCCATGGATGGAGACACCGAGCACTACATTAAACAAGCTCCCGGCCCAATGGACTAAGGCGTGTAATGCAAAGCGCCGAAGCATTGTGCCAGCGTCACAGGTTCTAATCCTGTTCATGACGTGACCACCGCGGTCTTACGTTAATTTGCACAATTGTCCGGTAGCTTGGTTGGAGTGCAATCGCGGATCGCGAAAAAAGAATTAACTTGCGTGCGATCTCTTAAGAGCAATTGCGTGACTGTTTCTAACTGTTTGCTGTCTATTTGCGATGCGCTGTTTACTGGGGGCACTCATATTAACCACTGATATCATTTGCACAGCAACCAGAGAAATAAAATATTTTTCACGAAGGAGGGCCTTTGACTACACACGCTAAGGCCAGCTGTCGCGAGGACTGTCATAATGGATGAGACACCGAGCACTACATTAAACAGCGGCTCCGTACTTAATGGACTGGGCGTGGCTGTGCAAAGCGCCCGAGCAGCATTGTGCCAAGCGTCACGGGTTCTAATCCTGTTTCATAGCGTGACCACCGCGGTCTCCACGTTAATTTTACTGGTGTCCGGTAGCTTGGTTAGTGCAATGCAGATCGAAAAAATTAACTGCGTGCGATCTCTTAAGGAAGCCAATTGCGTGACTGTTTCTAACTGTTTGCTGACATCTGTTGTTGCGCTGGTTACTGAGGGCACTCATGTTAACCACTGATATGTTGCAACAGCCAGAAATAAAATCATTTTCTGAGAAGGGCCTTTGACCTACACATGAGCCAGCTGTCACGAGACTGTCATAATGGATAGAACACGAGCACCATTAAACAAGCGCTCCCGTGGCCCAATGGATAAGCGTGGCTGTGCAAAGCACTTGAAGCATTGTGCCAGGGATCACGGGTTCTAATCCTGTTTCATAGCGTGACCACGGGTCTCCGTTAATTTACTGGTGTCCATTAACTTGGTTGGTGTCGCGAATCGAAAAAAAGTGGCGCGTGGTCTTGAAGCCAATTCGCGTGACTGAACACAACTGTTTGCTGTCTATTTGTTGCGCTGTTGCGGGGCTCATAATAACCGCATTATCATTGCAACAGCCAGAAATAAAAATATTTTTTCACGAGAAGGAGGGCGCTGGCTGCGCTAAGGCAGCTGTCACGGGACTGTCGCAATGGATAGAACACCCGGGCACTGCGATAAACAAGCTCCCGTGGCCCAATGGACTGGGCGTGGCTGTGCAAAGCACTTGAGCATTGTGTAGCGTCACGGGTTCTAATCCTGTTTCATGGCGTGACCACCGCGGTCTCCGTTAATTT
>NW_025962724.1:0-10132 GCF_017589495.1 Alosa alosa
CCGTTAATTTTACTGGTGTCCGGTAGCTTGGTTAGTGCAATGTCATGGATGCGAAAAAGTCGTCGCGTCGCGATCTCTTAAAAGCCAATTGCGTGACTGTTTCTAACTGTTTGCTGTCTATTTGTTAAGCTGTTTACTGGGGGCACTCATATTAACCACTGATATCATTTGCAACAGCCAGAGAAATAAAAATCATTTTTCACGAAGGAGGGCCTCTGGCCTACCTGCCTTCTGACCAGCTGTCCGCGAGACTGTCATAATGGATAGAACACCGAGCACTCCATTAAACAAGCTCCGGTAGCACAATGGCGTGACCACGCGGTCTCCGTTAATTTTACTGGTGTCCGGTGGCTTGGTTTAGTGCAATCGCAGATCGCGAAAAAGTCGCGTCGTCGCGATCTCTTAAAGAAGCCAATTGCGTGACTGTTTCTAACTGTTTGCTGTCTATTTGTTAAGCTGTTTACTGAGGGCACTCATATTAACCACTGATATCATTTGCAACAGCCAGAGAAATAAAAATCATTTTTCACGAGAAGGAGGGCCTCTGGCCTACTGCGCTTCTGACCAGCTGTCGAGACTGTCATAATGGATAGAACACCGAGCACTCCATTAAACAAGCTCCGTAGCACAATGGACAAGACGTGGCTGTGCAAAGCACTTGAAGCATTGTGCCAGCGTCACAGGTTCAAATCCTGTTTCATGACGTGACCACCGCGGTCTCCCGTTAATTTTACTGGTGTCCGGTAGCTTGGTTAGTGCAATCGCAGATGCGAAAAAGCGTCGCGTCGCGATCTCTTAAGAAGCCAATTGCGTGACTGTTTCTAACTGTTTGCTGTCTATTTGTTGCGCTGTTTACTGGGGGCACTCATATTAACCACTGATATCATTTGCAACAGCCAGAGAAATAAAAATCATTTTTTACGAGGAAGGAGGGCCTCTGGCCTACTGCCTTCTGACCAGCTGTCCGCGAGACTGTCATAATGGATAGAACACCGAGCACTCCATTAAACAGCTCCCGTAGCACAATGGACAAGACGTGGCTGTGCAAAGCACTTGAAGCATTGTGCCAGCGTCACAGGTTCAAATCCTGTTTCATGGCGTGACCACAGCGGTCTCCGTTAATTTTACTGGTGTCCGGTAGCTTGGTTAGTGCAATCGCAGATCGCGAAAAAGTCGTCGCGTCGCGATCTCTTAAGAAGCCAATTGCGTGACTGTTTCTAACTGTTTGCTGTCTATTTGTTGCGCTGTTTACTGGGGGCACTCATATTAACCACTGATATCATTTGCAACAGCCAGAGAAATAAAAATCATTTTTTCACGAGAAGGAGGGCCTCTGGCCTACTGCCTTCTGACCAGCTGTCGCGAGACTGTCATAATGGATAGAACACCGAGCACTCCATTAAACAGAAGCTCCCGTAGCACAATGGACAAAGGCGTGGCTGTGCAAAGCACTTGAAGCATTATTGCCAGCGTCACAGGTTCAAATCCTGTTTCATGGCGTGACCACAGCGGTCTCCGTTAATTTTACTGGTGTCGGTAGCTTGGTTAGTGCAATGTCGCAGATCGCGAAAAAGTGCGTCGTCGCGATCTCTTAAGAAGCCAATTGCGTGACTGTTTCTAACTGTTTGCTGTCTATTTGTTCGCTGTTTACTGGGGGCACTCATATTAACCACTGATATCATTTGCAACAGCCAGAGAAATAAAAATCATTTTTCACGAGAAGGAGGGCCTCTGGCCTACCTGCCTTCTGACCAGCTGTCGCGAGACTGTCATAATGGATAGAACACCGAGCACTCCATTAAACAAGCTCCCGTAGCACAATGGACAAGGCGTAGCTGTGCAAAGCACTTGAAGCATTATTGCCAGCGTCTGGGTTCAAATCCTGTTTCATGGCGTGACCACCAGCGGTCTCCGTTAATTTTACTGGTGTCCGGTAGCTTGGTTAGTGCTGTCGCAGATCAGCGAAAAAGTCGCGTCGCGTCGCGATCTCTTAAGAAGCCAATTGCGTGACTGTTTCTAACTGTTTGCTGTCTATTTGTTGCGCTGTTTACTGGGGGCACTCATATTAACCACTGATATCATTTGCAACAGCCAGAGAAATAAAAATCATTTTTCACGAGAAGGAGGGCCTCTGGCCTACCTGCCTTCTGACCAGCTGTCCGCGAGACTGTCATAATGGATAGAACACCGAGCACTCCATTAAACAGCGCTCCGTAGCACAATGGACAAGGCGTAGCTGTGCAAAGCACTTGAAGCATTATTGCCAGCGTCACAGGTTCAAATCCTGTTTCATGGCGTGACCACCGCGGTCTCCGTTAATTTTACTGGTGTCGGTAGCTTGGTTAGTGCAATCGCAGATCGCGAAAAAGTCGTCGTCGTCGCGATCTCTTAAGAAGCCAATTGCGTGACTGTTTCTAACTGTTTGCTGTCTATTTGTTGCTGTTTACTGGGGGCACTCATATTAACCACTGATATCATTTGCAACAGCCAGAGAAATAAAAATCATTTTTCACGAGAAGGAGGGCCTCTGGCCTACCGCCTTCTGACCAGCTGTCGCGAGACTGTCATAATGGATAGAACACCGAGCACTCCATTAAACAAGCTCCCGTAGCACAATGGACAAGGCGTAGCTGTGCAAAGCACTTGAAGCATTATTGCCAGCGTCACAGGTTCAAATCCTGTTTCATGGCGTGACCACCGCGGTCTCCGTTAATTTTACTGGTGTCGGTAGCTTGGTTAGTGCAATGTCGCAGATCGCGAAAAAGTCGCGTCGTCGCGATCTCTTAAGAAGCCAATTGCGTGACTGTTTCTAACTGTTTGCTGTCTATTTGTTCGCTGTTTACTGGGGGCACTCATATTAACCACTGATATCATTTGCAACAGCCAGAGAAATAAAAATCATTTTTCACGAGAAGGAGGGCCTCTGGCCTACTGCCTTCTGACCAGCTGTCACGAGACTGTCATAATGGATAGAACACCGAGCACTCCATTAAACAGCGCTCCCGTAGCACAATGGACAAGACGTAGCTGTGCAAAGCACTTGAAGCATTGTGCCAGCGTCACAGGTTCAAATCCTGTTTCATGACGTGACCACCGCGGTCTCCCGTTAATTTTACTGGTGTCGGTAGCTTGGTTAGTGCTGTCGCAGATCGCGAAAAAGTGCGTCGCGTCGCGATCTCTTAAGAAGCCAATTGCGTGACTGTTTCTAACTGTTTGCTGTCTATTTGTTGCGCTGTTTACTGGGGGCACTCATATTAACCACTGATATCATTTGCAACAGCCAGAGAAATAAAAATCATTTTTCACGAGAAGGAGGGCCTCTGGCCTACTGCCTTCTGACCAGCTGTCGCGAGACTGTCATAATGGATAGAACACCGAGCACTCCATTAAACAAGCTCCGTAGCACAATGGACAAGGCGTAGCTGTGCAAAGCACTTGAAGCATTGTGCCAGCGTCACAGGTTCAAATCCTGTTTCATGGCGTGACCACAGCGGTCTCCGTTAATTTTACTGGTGTCGGTAGCTTGGTTAGTGCAATCGCAGATCGCGAAAAAGTGCGTGCGTGCGATCTCTTAAGAAGCCAATTGCGTGACTGTTTCTAACTGTTTGCTGTCTATTTGTTGCGCTGTTTACTGAGGGCACTCATATTAACCACTGATATCATTTGCAACAGCCAGAGAAATAAAAAATCATTTTTTACGAGAAGGAGGGCCTCTGGCCTACCTGCCTTCTGACCAGCTGTCCGCGAGACTGTCATAATGGATAGAACACCGAGCACTCCATTAAACAGCTCCGTAGCACAATGGACAAGACGTAGCTGTGCAAAGCACTTGAAGCATTGTGCCAGCGTCACAGGTTCAAATCCTGTTTCATGACGTGACCACCGCGGTCTCCCGTTAATTTTACTGGTGTCCGGTAGCTTGGTTAGTGCAATCGCAGATCGAAAAAAAGTCGTCGTCGTCGCGATCTCTTAAAAGCCAATTGCGTGACTGTTTCTAACTGTTTGCTGTCTATTTGTTGCGCTGTTTACTGGGGGCACTCATATTAACCACTGATATCATTTGCAACAGCCAGAGAAATAAAAATCATTTTTCACGAGAAGGAGGGCCTCTGGCCTACACCTGCCTTCTGACCAGCTGTCGCGAGACTGTCATAATGGATAGAACACCGAGCACTCCATTAAAAAGCTCCCGTAGCACAATGGACAAGACGTAGCTGTGCAAAGCACTTGAAGCATTGTGCCAGCGTCACAGGTTCAAATCCTGTTTCATGGCGTGACCACCGCGGTTCCATGGTGTCGGTAGCTTGGTTGACCATCGCGAAAAAAGTGCGTCGTCTCCAATTGCGTGACTGTTTCTAACTGTTTAATTTTATCATTTGGTGTGGCCTACACCTGCCTTCTGACCAGCTTCGAGACTGTCATAATGGATAGAACACCGAGCACTCCATTAAAACAGCGCTCCCGTAGCACAATGGACAAGACGTAGCTGTGCAAAGCACTTGAAGCATTGTGCCAGCGTCACAGGTTCAAATCCTGTTTCATGGCGTGACCACAGCGGTCTCCGTTAATTTTACTGGTGTCGGTAGCTTGGTTAGTGCAATGTCGCAGATCGCGAAAAAGTGCGTCGTCGCGATCTCTTAAGAAGCCAATTCGTGACTGTTTCTAACTGTTTGCTGTCTATTTGTTGCGCTGTTTACTGGGGGCACTCATATTAACCACTGATATCATTTGCAACAGCCAGAGAAATAAAAATCATTTTTCACGAGAAGGAGGGCCTCTGGCCTACTGCCTTCTGACCAGCTGTCCGCGAGACTGTCATAATGGATAGAACACCGAGCACTCCATTAAACAAGCTCCCGTAGCACAATGGACAAGGCGTAGCTGTGCAAAGCACTTGAAGCATTATTGCCAGCGTCACAGGTTCAAATCCTGTTTCATGGCGTGACCACCGCGGTCTCCGTTAATTTTACTGGTGTCGGTAGCTTGGTTAGTGCTGTCGCAGATCGCGAAAAAGTGCGTCGTCGCGATCTCTTAAGAAGCCAATTGCGTGACTGTTTCTAACTGTTTGCTGTCTATTTGTTGCGCTGTTTACTGGGGGCACTCATATTAACCACTGATATCATTTGCAACAGCCAGAGAAATAAAAATCATTTTTCACGAGGAAGGAGGGCCTCTGGCCTACCTGCCTTCTGACCAGCTGTCCGCGAGACTGTCATAATGGATAGAACACCGAGCACTCCATTAAACAGCTCCGTAGCACAATGGACAAGGCGTAGCTGTGCAAAGCACTTGAAGCATTGTGCCAGCGTCACAGGTTCAAATCCTGTTTCATGGCGTGACCACCGCGGTCTCCGTTAATTTTACTGGTGTCGGTAGCTTGGTTAGTGCAATCGCGCAGATCGCGAAAAAGTGCGTCGTCGCGATCTCTTAAGAAGCCAATTGCGTGACTGTTTCTAACTGTTTGCTGTCTATTTGTTGCGCTGTTTACTGGGGCACTCATATTAACCACTGATATCATTTGCAACAGCCAGAGAAATAAAAATCATTTTTCACGAGAAGGAGGGCCTCTGGCCTACACCTTCTGACCAGCTGTCGCGAGACTGTCATAATGGATAGAACACCGAGCACTCCATTAAACAGCTCCCGTAGCACAATGGACAAGGCGTAGCTGTGCAAAGCACTTGAAGCATTATTGCCAGCGTCACAGGTTCAAATCCTGTTTCATGGCGTGACCACGCGGTCTCCGTTAATTTTACTGGTGTCCGGTAGCTTGGTTAGTGCTGTCGCAGATCGCGAAAAAGTGCGTCGTCGTCGCGATCTCTTAAAAGCCAATTGCGTGACTGTTTCTAACTGTTTGCTGTCTATTTGTTGCGCTGTTTACTGGGGGCACTCATATTAACCACTGATATCATTTGCAACAGCCAGAGAAATAAAAAATCATTTTTACGAGAAGGAGGGCCTCTGGCCTACCTGCCTTCTGACCAGCTGTCGAGACTGTCATAATGGATAGAACACCGAGCACTCCATTAAACAAGCTCCCGTAGCACAATGGACAAGGCGTGGCTGTGCAAAGCACTTGAAGCATTATTGCCAGCGTCACAGGTTCAAATCCTGTTTCATGGCGTGACCACCAGCGGTCTCCGTTAATTTTACTGGTGTCGGTAGCTTGGTTAGTGCTGTCGCAGATCGCGAAAAAGTGCGTGCGTGCGATCTCTTAAGAAGCCAATTGCGTGACTGTTTCTAACTGTTTGCTGTCTATTTGTTGCGCTGTTTACTGAGGGCACTCATATTAACCACTGATATCATTTGCAACAGCCAGAGAAATAAAAATCATTTTTACGAGAAGGAGGGCCTCTGGCCTACTGCCTTCTGACCAGCTGTCGCGAGACTGTCATAATGGATAGAACACCGAGCACTCCATTAAACAAGCGCCCGTAGCACAATGGACAAGGCGTAGCTGTGCAAAGCACTTGAAGCATTGTGCCAGCGTCACAGGTTCAAATCCTGTTTCATGGCGTGACCACAGCGGTCTCCGTTAATTTTACTGGTGTCGGTAGCTTGGTTAGTGCAATCGCAGATCGCGAAAAAAAGTGCGTCGTCGCGATCTCTTAAGAAGCCAATTGCGTGACTGTTTCTAACTGTTTGCTGTCTATTTGTTGCGCTGTTTACTGGGGGCACTCATATTAACCACTGATATCATTTGCAACAGCCAGAGAAATAAAAATCATTTTTCACGAGAAGGAGGGCCTCTGGCCTACACACGCTGCCTTCTGGCCAGCTGTCACGAGACTGTCATAATGGATAGAACACCGAGCACTCCATTAAACAGCGCTCCCGTAGCACAATGGACAAGACGTAGCTGTGCAAAGCACTTGAAGCATTGTGCCAGCGTCACAGGTTCAAATCCTGTTTCATGACGTGACCACCGCGGTCTCCCGTTAATTTTACTGGTGTCCGGTAGCTTGGTTAGTGCAATCGCAGATCGCGAAAAAGTGCGTGCGTGCGATCTCTTAAGAAGCCAATTGCGTGACTGTTTCTAACTGTTTGCTGTCTATTTGTTGCGCTGTTTACTGAGGGCACTCATATTAACCACTGATATCATTTGCAACAGCCAGAGAAATAAAAATCATTTTTCACGAGAAGGAGGGCCTCTGGCCTACTGCCTTCTGACCAGCTGTCCGCGAGACTGTCATAATGGATAGAACACCGAGCACTCCATTAAACAAGCTCCCGTAGCACAATGGACAAGGCGTAGCTGTGCAAAGCACTTGAAGCATTATTGCCAGCGTCACAGGTTCAAATCCTGTTTCATGGCGTGACCACCGCGGTCTCCGTTAATTTTACTGGTGTCGGTAGCTTGGTTAGTGCAATGTCGCAGATCGCGAAAAAAAAAGTGCGTCGTCGCGATCTCTTAAAAGCCAATTGCGTGACTGTTTCTAACTGTTTGCTGTCTATTTGTTGCGCTGTTTACTGAGGGCACTCATATTAACCACTGATATCATTTGCAACAGCCAGAGAAATAAAAATCATTTTTTACGAGAAGGAGGGCCTCTGGCCTACACGCCTTCTGACCAGCTGTCGCGAGACTGTCATAATGGATAGAACACCGAGCACTCCATTAAACAAGCTCCCGTAGCACAATGGACAAGACGTAGCTGTGCAAAGCACTTGAAGCATTGTGCCAGCGTCACAGGTTCAAATCCTGTTTCATGACGTGACCACCAGCGGTCTCCGTTAATTTTACTGGTGTCGGTAGCTTGGTTAGTGCAATGTCGCAGATCGCGAAAAAAGTGCGTCGTCGCGATCTCTTAAGAAGCCAATTGCGTGACTGTTTCTAACTGTTTGCTGTCTATTTGTTGCGCTGTTTACTGGGGGCACTCATATTAACCACTGATATCATTTGCAACAGCCAGAGAAATAAAAATCATTTTTTCACGAGGAAGGAGGGCCTCTGGCCTACACCGCCTTCTGACCAGCTGTCACGAGACTGTCATAATGGATAGAACACCGAGCACTACATTAAACAGCGCTCCCGTAGCACAATGGACAAGACGTAGCTGTGCAAAGCACTTGAAGCATTGTGCCAGCGTCACAGGTTCAAATCCTGTTTCATGACGTGACCACCGCGGTCTCCCGTTAATTTTACTGGTGTCCGGTAGCTTGGTTAGTGCAATGTCGCAGATCGCGAAAAAGTCGCGTCGTCGCGATCTCTTAAGAAGCCAATTGCGTGACTGTTTCTAACTGTTTGCTGTCTATTTGTTGCGCTGTTTACTGAGGGCACTCATATTAACCACTGATATCATTTGCAACAGCCAGAGAAATAAAAATCATTTTTTACGAGAAGGAGGGCCTCTGGCCTACACCGCCTTCTGACCAGCTGTCGAGACTGTCATAATGGATAGAACACCGAGCACTCCATTAAACAGCTCCGTAGCACAATGGACAAGGCGTAGCTGTGCAAAGCGCTTGAAGCATTGTGCCAGCGTCACAGGTTCAAATCCTGTTTCATGGCGTGACCACGCGGTCTCCGTTAATTTTACTGGTGTCCGGTAGCTTGGTTAGTGCAATCGCAGATCGCGAAAAAAGTGCGTCGCGTCGCGATCTCTTAAGAAGCCAATTGCGTGACTGTTTCTAACTGTTTGCTGTCTATTTGTTGCGCTGTTTACTGGGGGCACTCATATTAACCACTGATATCATTTGCAACAGCCAGAGAAATAAAAATCATTTTTCACGAGAAGGAGGGCCTCTGGCCCTACACCTTCTGACCAGCTGTCGCGAGACTGTCATAATGGATAGAACACCGAGCACTCCATTAAACAGCTCCCGTAGCACAATGGACAAGGCGTAGCTGTGCAAAGCACTTGAAGCATTATTGCCAGCGTCACAGGTTCAAATCCTGTTTCATGGCGTGACCACAGCGGTCTCCGTTAATTTTACTGGTGTCCGGTAGCTTGGTTAGTGCAATCGCAGATCGCGAAAAAGTGCGTCGCGTCGCGATCTCTTAAGAAGCCAATTGCGTGACTGTTTCTAACTGTTTGCTGTCTATTTGTTGCTGTTTACTGGGGGCACTCATATTAACCACTGATATCATTTGCAACAGCCAGAGAAATAAAAATCATTTTTTCACGAGAAGGAGGGCCTCTGGCCTACACGCCTTCTGACCAGCTGTCCGCGAGACTGTCATAATGGATAGAACACCGAGCACTCCATTAAACAGCTCCCGTAGCACAATGGACAAGGCGTAGCTGTGCAAAGCACTTGAAGCATTATTGCCAGCGTCACAGGTTCAAATCCTGTTTCATGGCGTGACCACCCAGCGGTCTCCGTTAATTTTACTGGTGTCGGTAGCTTGGTTAGTGCAATGTCGCAGATCGCGAAAAAGTCGCGTCGTCGCGATCTCTTAAAAGCCAATTGCGTGACTGTTTCTAACTGTTTGCTGTCTATTTGTTGCGCTGTTTACTGAGGGCACTCATATTAACCACTGATATCATTTGCAACAGCCAGAGAAATAAAAATCATTTTTCACGAGAAGGAGGGCCTCTGGCCTACTGCCTTCTGACCAGCTGTCGCGAGACTGTCATAATGGATAGAACACCGAGCACTACATTAAACAGCGCTCCGTAGCACAATGGACAAAGGCGTAGCTGTGCAAAGCACTTGAAGCATTGTGCCAGCGTCACAGGTTCAAATCCTGTTTCATGGCGTGACCACCGCGGTCTCCGTTAATTTTACTGGTGTCGGTAGCTTGGTTAGTGCAATGTCGCAGATCAGCGAAAAAGTGCGTCGTCGCGATCTCTTAAAAGCCAATTGCGTGACTGTTTCTAACTGTTTGCTGTCTATTTGTTGCGCTGTTTACTGGGGGCACTCATATTAACCACTGATATCATTTGCAACAGCCAGAGAAATAAAAATCATTTTTTCACGAGAAGGAGGGCCTCTGGCCTACCTGCCTTCTGACCAGCTGTCGCGAGACTGTCATAATGGATAGAACACCGAGCACTCCATTAAACAGCTCCGTAGCACAATGGACAAGGCGTAGCTGTGCAAAGCGCGAAGCATTGTGCCAGCGTCACAGAGTTCAAATCCTGTTTCATGGCGTGACCACCGCGGTCTCCGTTAATTTTACTGGTGT
>NW_025962725.1:0-10120 GCF_017589495.1 Alosa alosa
CAACTTGGGCCTAGGAGCAGGGAGACACAGAGAGCTGCTAGACCCCCACCAAGCACAGCCACACACACGCACACACGCGCGCGCAGGTGATAGAGAGGGACAGAGAGGGGCCTGTATTTGCTCAGAGAGGCTCCAGCTGCTCAGAGGCCCCAACTTATTATTATTATTACATTATTATTATTATTATGAAGTTGGGGCTAAGATGCTGTGCCCTAGATGCTTGGGCCTAGATGCTGTGCTATACCCACTGCAGCACCCCACACACACACACCCACCCACAGGCCCCAGCTGCTCACAGAGGCTCCAAGACTCCTCTCTGTCCCCTGTGGCGTGTGTGTGAGCCTGGGGCATTACCCTGTATCCTACTCCACTAAGCTTAACCCAAATTAAACAGCTAATCAAACTAGCTAACACCCTCTATGCTAAGCCCCCCAACACAAAGTGGCAAACACCCCCTCTGGGTACCACCCCCACGGACAACCAGGCAAAGCACCCGATAAGTACTGGTGCACTGTGCCCGCCAAAGCTAACCTACTTAAGGGTTAAAGCCTTAAGCAGAGCGAAAAAATCTCAAACCCATGGTATACCTGGGGGTTATATGATTCGGCCCTAGCAAACCTCAAAGCTAACTCAAAGAGTCATATGTGATGAACATGTAACAGACTGTCACTTCTCCCATGGAAAATGCCACTGCCTAAGGGGCCAAGACTGAAAACCGCTAACTCAAGACTCGTATGTGATGGAAAATGTAACAGACTGTCATTCTCCCACTGCCACTAAGGGGGCCAAGCTAAGTGAAAATGGAAAAGTAACAGACTGTCATCTCCCCATACTGCCACTAAGGGGCCAAGACTTGAAAAAGCTAACTCAAGACTGTTATGTGATGGAAAATGTAACAGACTGTCATTCTCCCATACTGCCACTAAGGGGCCAAGAGTGAAAACCAGCTAAGTCAAAGAGTGGTATGTGATGGAAAATGTAACAGACTGTCATTCTCCCCATACTGCCACTAAGGGGCCAGAGTGAAAACCAGCTAAGTCAAAGAGTGGTATGTGATGAACATGTCGCGCTAGCTTGGTTCACATGATTCTGGCCCTAGCCAACCGCCTATCTCCGGCCCTTAAGGTCACAGCGAGGCGGGGGGGTGGCGTTAGATCGGGCGTCAAAATTAATCTAGAATCTCACCCAATCCTGGCCCCCCCTCCCCCAAACACACACACATTAGCTTAAGCTAAGGCCTTGTGAGAGGCCTACTAGCTACTGTGATCGGACCCGGGCGGGGAGGCCTGGGGATGAGTGCTTGTGCTCAGGCGGGCTCAACTTGGGCCTAGGAGCAGGGAGAGACACAGAGGCTGCGCTAGACCCCCCCACCAAGCACAGCCACACTTTGCCTGCAGGTGATAGAGAGGGACAGAGAGGGGGCCTGTTGCTCAGAGAGGCTCCAGCTGCTCAGAGGGGCCCCAACTTATTATTATTATTACATTATTATTATTAAAGTTGGGCCTAGATGCTGTGCCTAGATGCTTGGGCCTAGATGCTGTGCTATACCCACTGCAGCACCCGACACACACACACACCCACCCACAGGCCCCAGCTGCTCAGAGGCTCAAAGACTCCTCTCTGTCCCCTCTTGTGGCGTGTGTGTGAGCCTGGGAGCATTACCCTGTATCCTACTCCACTAAACTTAACCCAAATTAAACAGCTAATCAAACTAGCTAACACCCTCTATGCTAAGCCCGCCAACACAAAGTGGCAAACACCCCCCTCTGGGTACCACCCCCCACGGACAACCAGGCTTAAGCACCCGATAAGTACTGGTGCACTGTGCCCCATAAGCTAACCTACGCAAGGGGTTAAAGCCTTAAGCAGAGCCGAAAAAATCTCAAACCCATGGTATACCCTGCGGGTTAGAGTATATGATTCGGCCCTAGCAAACCTCATATGTGATGAACATGTAACAGACTGTCATTCTCCCATAACTAAGGGGCCAAAGAGTCATATGTGATGAACATGTAACAGACTGTCATTCTCCCATACTGCCACTAAGGGGCCAAGAGTGAAAACCAGCTAAGTCAAGAGTCATTATGTGATGGAAAATGTAACAGACTGTCATTCTCCCATACTGCCACTAAGGGGCCAAGAGTGAAAACCAGCTAAGTCAAAAGTAGGTATGTGATGGAAAATGTAACAGACTGTCATTCTCCCATACTGCCACTAAGGGGCCAAGAGTGAAAACCAGCTAAGTCAAAGTAACAGACTGTCATTCTCCCATATGTGATGAACATGTCATGCTAGCTGCGGATTCACATACGATTCTGGCCCTAGCCAACCGCCTATCTCCGGCGGCGCAAGGTCACAGCGAGGCGGGGGTGGGTGGCGTTAGCGTCGGGCGTCAAAATTAATCTAGAATCTCACCCAATCCTGGCGCCCCCCTCCCCCAAACACACACACATTGGCTTAAGCTAAGGCCTTGTGAGAGGCCTACTAGCTACTGTGTCCGGACCCGGGCGGGGAGGCCTGGGGATGAGTGCTTGTGCTCAGAGCGGGCTCAACTTGGGCCTAGGAGCAGGGAGAGACACAGAGAGCTGCGCTAGACCCCCCACCAAGCACAGCCACACACCACACCTGCAGCCTTGGCAGCAGGTGATAGAGAGGGACAGAGAGGGGCCTGTTGCTCAGAGAGGCTCCAGCTGCTCATAGAGGCCCCAACTTATTATTATTATTACATTATTATTATTAAAGTTGGGCCTAGATGCTGTGCCTAGATGCTTGGGCCTAGATGCTGTGCTATACCCACTGCAGCACCCGACACACACACACACCCACCCACAGGCCCCAGCTGCTCACAGAGGCTCCAAGACTCCTCTCTGTCCCCTCTTGTGGCGTGTGTGTGAGCCTGGGAGCATTACCCTGTATCCTACTCCACTAAGCTTAACCCAAATTAAACCGCTAATCAAACTAGCTAACACCCTCTATGCTAAGCCCGCCCAACACAAAGTGGCAAACACCCCCCCTCTGGGTACCACCCCCACGGACAACCAGGCTTAAGCACCCGATAAGTACTGGTGCACTGTGCCCCACTTAAGCTAACCATGAGGGGTTAAAGCCTTAAGCAGAGCGAAAAAATCTCAAACCCATGGTATACCTGCGGGTTAGGTATATGGGCCCTAGCAAACCTCATTATATGATTCATGTAACAGACTGTCATTCTCCCTACTGCCACTAAGGGGCCAAACCTCAAAAGCTAACTCAAGAGTCATATGTGATGAACATGTAACAGACTGTCATTCTCCCATACTGCCACTAAGGGGCCAAGACTGAAAACCAGTGCTAAGTCAAGAGTCGTATGTGATGGAAAATGTAACAGACTGTCATTCTCCCATACTGCCACTAAGGGGCCAAGAGTGAAAACCAGCTAAGTCAAGAGTGGTATGTGATGGAAAATGTAACAGACTGTCATTCTCCCATACTGCCACTAAGGGGCCAAGAGTGAAAACCAGCTAAGTCAAGAGTGGTATGTGATGAACATGTCACGCTAGCTCTTATTCACATACGATTCTGGCCCTAGCCAACCGCCCTATCTCAGCGGCCTTAAAGGTCAGCGAGGGGGGCGGGTGGCGGCGTTAAGATCGGGCGTCAAAATTAATCTAGAATCTCACCCGATCCTGAGCACCCCCCCCCCCCCCCCCCAAACACACACACATTGGCTTAAGCTAAGGCCTTGTGAGAGGCCTACTAGCTACTGTGTCCGGGCCGGGCGGGGAGAGGCCTGGGGATGAGTGCTTGTGCTCAGGCGGGCTCAACTTGGGCCTAGGAGCAGGGAGAGACACAGAGAGCTGCGCTAGACCCCCACCAAGCACAGCCACACACACACACCTGCAGCGCCCAGGTGATAGAGAGGGACAGAGAGGGGCCTGTTGCTCAGAGAGGCTCCAGCTGCTCAGAGAGGCCCCAACTTATTATTATTATTACATTATTATTATTAAAGTTGGGCCTAGATGCTGTGCCTAGATGCTTGGGCCTAGATGCTGTGCTATACCCACTGCAGCACCCCTACACACACACACACCCACCCACAGGCCCCAGCTGCTCACAGAGGCTCCAAAGACTCCTCTCTGTCCCCTGCGCGCGTGTGTGTGAGCCTGGGAGCATTACCCTGTATCCTACTCCACTAAACTTAACCCAAATTAAACCGCTAATCAAACTAGCTAACACCCTCTATGCTAAGCCCGCAACACAAAGTGGCAAACACCCCCCCTCTGGGTACCACCCCCCCACGGACAACCAGGCTTAAGCACCGATAAGTACTGGTGCACTGTGCCCCACTTAAGCTAACCTGCTTAAGGGGTTAAAGCCTTAAGCAGAGCGAAAAAATCTCAAACCCATGGTATACCTGCGGGTTAGGTATATGATTCGGCCCTAGCAAACCTCAGGCGCTAACTCAAAGAGTCATATGTGATGAACATGTAACAGACTGTCATTCTCCCATACTGCCACTAAGGGGCCAAGAGTGAAAACAAGACTGGGTATGTGATGGAAAATGTAACAGACTGTCATTCTAAGTCAAAGCTAAGTGGGTATGTGATGGAAAATGTAACAGACTGTCATTCTCCCCATACTGCCACTAAAGGGGCCAAGAGTGAAAACCAGCTAAGTCAAAGAGTGGTATGTGATGGAAAATGTAACAGACTGTCATTCTCCCATACTGCCACTAAGGGGCCAAGAGTGAAAACCAGCTAAGTCAAAGAGTGGTATGTGATGAACATGTCCGCGCTAGCTCTTGGATTCACATACGATTCTGGCCCTAGCCAACCGCCCTATCTCATGACGCCAAGGTCACAGCGAGGCGGGGGTGGCGGCGTTGCGTCGGGCGTCAAAATTAATCTAGAATCTCACCCAATCCTGGCGCCCCCTCCCCCAAACACACACACATTAGCTTAAGCTAAGGCCTTGTGAGAGGCCTACTAGCTACTGTGATCCGGACCCGGGGGGGAGGCCTGGGGATGAGTGCTTGTGCTCAGGCGGGCTCAACTTGGGCCTAGGGCAGGGAGAGACACAGAGGCTGCGCTAGACCCCCACCAAGCACAGCCACACACCTGCAGCGCCCAGGTGATAGAGAGGGACAGAGAGAGGGGCCTGTTGCTCAGAGGCTCCAGCTGCTCAGAGAGGCCCCAACTTATTATTATTATTACATTATTATTATTAAAGTTGGGCCTAGATGCTGTGCCTAGATGCTGTGCTATACCCACTGCAGCACCCCTACACACACACACACCCACCCACAGGCCCCAGCTGCTCACAGAGGCTCCAAAGACTCCTCTCTGTCCCCTCCTGGCGTGTGTGTGAGCCTGGGAGCATTACCCTGTATCCTACTCCACTAAACTTAACCCAAATTAAACCGCAGCTAATCAAACTAGCTAACACCCTCTATGCTAAGCCCGCAACACAAAGTGGCAAACACCCCCCCTCTGGGTACCACCCCCACGGACAACCAGGCTTAAGCACCCGATAAGTACTGGTGCACTGTGCCCCACTTAAGCTAACCTACATAAGGGGTTAAAGCCTTAAGCAGAGCGAAAAAATCTCAAACCCATGGTATACCTGCGGGTTAGGTATATGATTCGGCCCTAGCAAACCTCAGGCTAACTCAAGAGTCATATGTGATGAACATGTAACAGACTGTCATTCTCCCATACTGCCACTAAGGGGCCAAGAGTGAAAACCAGCTAAGTCAAAGACTGTATGTGATGGAAAATGTAACAGACTGTCATTCTCCCATACTGCCACTAAGGGGCCAAGAGTGAAAACCAGCTAAGTCAAAAGTCATTATGTGATGGAAAATGTAACAGACTGTCATTCTCCCATACTGCCACTAAGGGGCCAAGAGTGAAAACCAGCTAAGTCAAGAGTGGTATGTGATGAACATGTCACGCTAGCTGCGGATTCACATCACGATTCTGGCCCTAGCCAACCGCCCTATCTCAGCGGCCTTAAGGTCACAGCGAGGCGGGGGTGGCGGCGTTGCGTCGGGCGTCAAAATTAATCTAGAATCTCACCCAATCCTGGCGCCCCCCTCCCCCAAACACACACACATTAGCTTAAGCTAAGGCCTTGTGAGAGGCCTACTAGCTACTGTGTCCGGACCGGGCGGGGGGAGGCCTGGGGATGAGTGCTTGTGCTCAGGCGGGCTCAACTTGGGCCTAGGAGCAGGGGAGAGACACAGAGAGCTGCGCTAGACCCCCACCAAGCACAGCCACACACCGCACACCTGCACTTGCAGGTGATAGAGAGGGACAGAGAGGGGCCTGTTGCTCAGAGGCTCCAGCTGCTCATAGAGGCCCCAACTTATTATTATTATTACATTATTATTATTAAAGTTGGGCCTAGATGCTGTGCCTAGATGCTTGGGCCTAGATGCTGTGCTATACCCACTGCAGCACCCCTACACACACACACACCCACCCACAGGCCCCAGCTGCTCACAGAGGCTCCAAAGACTCCTCTCTGTCCCCTCTTGTGGCGTGTGTGTGAGCCTGGGAGCATTACCCTGTATCCTACTCCACTAAACTTAACCCAAATTAAACCGCTAATCAAACTAGCTAACACCCTCTATGCTAAGCCCGCCCAACACAAAGTGGCAAACACCCCCCTCTGGGTACCACCCCCCACGGACAACCAGGCTTAAGCACCCGATAAGTACTGGTGCACTGTGCCCCACTTAAGCTAACCTGCAAGGGTTAAAGCCTTAAGCAGAGCGAAAAAATCTCAAACCCATGGTATACCTCTTGAGGGTTAGTATATGATTCGGCCCTAGCAAACCTCAGAAGCTAACTCAAAGAGTCATATGTGATGAACATGTAACAGACTGTCATTCTCCCATACTGCCACTAAGGGGCCAAGAGTGAAAACCCGCTAAGTCAAGAGTGTGCTAAGTCAAAGTATGTGATGGAAAATGTAACAGACTGTCATTCTCCCTATACTGCCACTAAGGGGCCAAGAGTGAAAAGCCGCTAAGTCAAGAGTCGTATGTGATGGGAAAATGTAACAGACTGTCATTCTCCCATGCCACTGCCACTAAGGGGCCAATGGAAAATGTAAAAACCACTGCCACTAAGTCAAGAAAAGTAAGGTATGTGATGAACATGTCACTGCCACTAGCTCTTGATTCACATGATTCTGGCCCTAGCCAACCCGCCTATCTCAGCCAGCACGCCCTATCTTAAGGTCACAGCGAGACGGGGGTGGCGGCGTTGCGTCCGGAGCGTCAAAATTAATCTAGAATCTCACCCAATCCTGAGCGCCCCCCCCCCCCCCAAACACACACACATTAGCTTAAGCTAAGGCCTTGTGAGAGGCCTACTAGCTACTGTGTCCGGACCCGGGCGGGGGAGGCCTGGGGATGAGTGCTTGTGCTCAGGCGGGCTCAACTTGGGCCTAGGGCAGGGGAGAGACACAGAGAGCTGCGCTAGACCCCCCCCACCAAGCACAGCCACACACACGCACACACGCGCGCGCAGGTGATAGAGAGGGACAGAGAGAGGGGCCTGTTGCTCAGAGAGGCTCCAGCTGCTCATAGAGGCCCCAACTTATTATTATTATTACATTATTATTATTAAAGTTGGGCCTAGATGCTGTGCCTAGATGCTTGGGCCTAGATGCTGTGCTATACCCACTGCAGCACCCCTACACACACACACACCCACCCACAGGCCCCAGCTGCTCACAGAGGCTCCAAAGACTCCTCTCTGTCCCCTGCGCGCGTGTGTGTGAGCCTGGGAGCATTACCCTGTATCCTACTCCACTAAACTTAACCCAAATTAAACACGCTAATCAAACTAGCTAACACCCTCTATGCTAAGCCCGCAACACAAAGTGGCAAAACCCCCCCTCTGGGTACCACCCCCCACGGACAACCAGGCTTAAGCACCGATAAGTACTGGTGCACTGTGCCCCCTTAAGCTAACCTCGCAGGGGTTAAAGCCTTAAGCAGAGCCGAAAAAATCTCAAACCCATGGTATACCTGCGGGTTCGTATATGATTCCGGCCCTAGCAAACCTCCAGGCGCTAACTCAAGAGTCATATGTGATGAACATGTAACAGACTGTCATTCTCCCATACTGC
This sequence comes from Alosa alosa, assembly GCF_017589495.1. Taxonomy (NCBI): domain Eukaryota; kingdom Metazoa; phylum Chordata; class Actinopteri; order Clupeiformes; family Clupeidae; genus Alosa; species Alosa alosa. The sequence continues at coordinate 8,122 of NW_025962725.1, forward strand.
CACTAAGGGGCCAAGCCAAGAGTGAAAACCCAGCTAAGTCAAAGGTCGTATGTGATGGAAAATGTAACAGACTGTCATTCTCCCATACTGCCACTAAGGGGCCAAGATGGTGAAAACCAGCTAAGTCAAGAGTCGTATGTGATGGAAAATGTAACAGACTGTCATTCTCCCATACTGCCACTAAGGGGCCAAGAGTGAAAACCCGCTAAGTCAAGAGTCGTATGTGATGAACATGTCACGCTAGCTGCGGATTCACATACGATTCTGGCCCTAGCCAACCGCCTATCTCCGCGACGCAAGGTCACAGCGAGACGGGGGTGGCGGCGTTGCGTCCGGAGCGTCAAAATTAATCTAGAATCTCACCCCAATCCTGGCGCCCCCCTCCCCCAAACACACACACATTGGCTTAAGCTAAGGCCTTGTGAGAGGCCTACTAGCTACTGTGTCCGGACGGGCGGGGAGAGGCCTGGGGATGAGTGCTTGTGCTCAGACGGGCTCAACTTGGGCCTAGGAGCAGGGAGAGACACAGAGAGCTGCGCTAGACCCCCCACCAAGCACAGCCCACACACGCGCACCTGCAGCGCGGGTGATAGAGAGGGACAGAGAGGGGCCTGTTGCTCAGAGAGGCTCCAGCTGCTCAGAGAGGCCCCAACTTATTATTATTATTACATTATTATTATTAAAGTTGGGCCTAGATGCTGTGCCTAGATGCTTGGGCCTAGATGCTGTGCTATACCCACTGCAGCACCCCGACACACACACACACCCACCCACAGGCCCCAGCTGCTCACAGAGGCTCCAAAGACTCCTCTCTGTCCCCTGCGCGCGTGTGTGTGAGCCTGGGAGCATTACCCTGTATCCTACTCCACTAAACTTAACCCAAATTAAACACGCTAATCAAACTAGCTAACACCCTCTATGCTAAGCCCAGCAACACAAAGTGGCAAACACCCCCCCTCTGGGTACCACCCCCCACGGACAACCAGGCTTAAGCACCGATAAGTACTGGTGCACTGTGCCCCACTTAAGCTAACCTGCCAAGGGGTTAAAGCCTTAAGCAGAGCCGAAAAATCTCAAACCCATGGTATACCTCTTGGGTTCAGTATATGATTCGGCCCTAGCAAACCCCAGCTAACTCAAGAGTCATATGTGATGAACATGTAACAGACTGTCATTCTCCCATACTGCCACTAAGGGGCCAAGAGTGAAAACCCGCTAAGTCAAGACTCGTATGTGATGGAAAATGTAACAGACTGTCATTCTCCCCATACTGCCACTAAGGGGCCAAGACTGAAAAGTGCTAAGTCAAGAGTGGTATGTGATGGAAAATGTAACAGACTGTCATTCTCCCATACTGCCACTAAGGGGCCTAGAGTGAAAACCAGCTAAGTCAAAGAGTGGTATGTGATGAACATGTCACGCTAGCTTGGTTCACATCACGATTCTGGCCCTAACCAACCGCCCTATCTCCTTTGACCAAGGTCACAGGCGAGGCGGGGGTGGCGGCGTTAGCGTCGGGCGTCAAAATTAATCTAGAATCTCCTGCCCAATCCTGGCCCCCCTCCCCAAACACACACACATTGGCTTAAGCTAAGGCCTTGTGAGAGGCCTACTAGCTACTGTGTCCCGGACCCGGCGGGGAGAGGCCTGGGGATGAGTGCTTGTGCTCAGGCGGGCTCAACTTGGGCCTGGGAGCAGGGAGAGACACAGAGAGCTGCGCTAGACCCCCCCACCAAGCACAGCCACACCTGCGCACACCTGCACTTGGTGATAGAGAGGGACAGAGAGGGGCCTGTTGCTCCAGAGGCTCCAGCTGCTCAGAGAGGCCCCAACTTATTATTATTATTACATTATTATTATTAAAGTTTGGGCCTAGATGCTGTGCCTAGATGCTTGGGCCCTGGGTGCTGTGCTACGCACTGCAGCACCCGACACACACACACACACCCACCCACAGGCCCCCAGCTGCTCACAGAGGCTCCAAAGAGACTCCTCTCTG
>NW_025962726.1:0-10077 GCF_017589495.1 Alosa alosa
TGGCCGAGTTGTTGTTGCTGCTGGAACTGCTGCTGGTGCTGCTGGAACTGCTGATACTGTTGGTGGCGACACAAACGGGAGGTGATGTCGCCCGGCTCATGCGGTGTATCTCTCTGGTGTGTTCCAGGCGTTGCATGGCGATTGGGTTGCTCAGGTTAGTGATTTTTTCCATGTGGAAGGTGATGGCTAAAGGTCCATGATGATCGAATCGTACTGTCACCCCGGTTCAGACAGGCGACCAGAGGACCACAATTCGTCACACCAAGAAAGGTTTATTAAACTTAAAGGAGGAAAAGGGGAAGTAGAGAGTGAGTGAAGGCTCAGGGGTTACTGGGAATAACGAGGATTCGTCAATGGGCTGGGTCTGTGGTACCCCAGTGGCATGATAGATCCTATAATGACGGTGGTGGGTGGTCGGAAGTCCTGAGAGAACACAGAAGACACAACAGGCGGATGAAACAAGACAGAAGTACAGTTCAAGAGATCCAAGAACCGTAGTAGCAAGGCAGAAGGCTGAGACCAGAATTACAGGGATGAAAAGTAGTCAGGAAGTCGTTCTGACAGAAAGCAGATGCAGTTCTCTGGGGCAGAAGAGTATCAAGATTCAGGCGGGTCCAGGGTCACAAAACAAAAGAGTGAGCCAGAGCCTTGGGAAACAAACAGGTTCAGTGTGAGCTTGCAGGCGATCTGACAAGGAGAGCTGAAAGACAGGGCTTTAAATACTGGGAGAATTTGAAGAGTGGGTAATGCAGGGCGCTGTGGAAATGAATTAGAGCAGAGCAGAGCAGGAGGGACAGGTGGAGCTAGTTAGGCTGAGTAGAGTGGTGAGCAGAGTGGGAAGATGGTGGGGAAACCAGTGGGTAGGTAACCGGTGGAGTGAGAGGGGCTCGCGACAATTAGTAAAGTTGACAGAATGTAAATAAAAGGGGGAGGGAAGAGAGGATACTATTTATATTACTACTACTACTACTATTAATACTACTACTACTACTAATAATAATAATAATGGTTCAAGCTACCTCCTACCCACAGGTGTTGGAGTATGTGTATCTATTTGATAGGGGTGTGTGTTATGATGGAGTGTGGAGATGGAACTCTCAGGCAAAGAGGTCAGGACTGCCAAGTAGATGATAAAGGGGTACCAAGGAGGTTGTATCCTGAGTATTGATTAAGTTTGTAGTTGATAGGTTTTTCTAATGATATATAGTCTGTTAACAAGTTTTTCCAATGAGTGATGTGAGCTTTTCTTAGATTTCCAGTTCATGGGAGTTGTTTTTCTTGGCGATAGTCAGCGCTACCAACAGTGTTTATTGCGGAGTTGCTTAAATTGACTGTGGATGTATGCGCAAGTATGCATAAGAAAGGGATGCTGGGATGTGACAGCCAAAGATGGAAGAGGAGAGATTTTGTGACACTCACCCAGAAAGTGGTTGATTGGAGTGCAATGCCAAACCATGAATGTATGTATCTGGGTTATTTTGTGTGCAGTGAGTGCAAAGATCCGAGCCAAACCCCATTTTTGCCAATTTTATGTGCAGTGAAGTGGAATCTGAAGAACCTTGTATTGTATTAGTTGTAGATTACTATTCTTTGTCATAAGGTAGATGTTTTTGCACATTTTGGTCCAGAAGTCGGCACTGGGAGTAATTGATAAGTCTGATTCCCATTTGTGATATGGCAGGCCAATTGTTTTCTAGGCGAGATATAATTTTTTGTAAATTTGGGAGAGTATTTTTTGGGGGGGAATATTAAGCAGCTCTGAGATTGGTGGGAATGACAAGGTTAGCTGTCTGGATGTTAATTTTCCTAGGATAGATGATTTAATTTGCAGGTATTGTAGAAGTGTTTACTCTCGATGCCGTGCTTCTGGACCAAACAGGGAAAATGAGGCCCAGATTATTGTCTTGAAAGATGTGTTGAAGGTGAGTGATGCCCTTTCCCATCCATGTGAAAGTTAAGTGTTTTTTTATGTGGTGAAATCTGGGTTATTCAAATCGGGTCTTGAATTGATGGTGCTATAGGTGAATCAGTGATGTGGTAGAATCTCCACCAGGCTGTCAAGAGTAGCTGAAATTGTTGGGGGCTTTGAAGGATGGATGTTTTTGACCGACTGGCTGCAGAAAGGAGATCTGAGATTTTTAATTTCTTTTAAGATTTGTTTGTTCTAGGTCTAACCAGGTGTTGTCTGAGGGGGTGGGGGTGTAGCCATTTGTGGATAAAAAGTGGAGCTGGTTGGGGGCATAGTGCTGGAAGTGTGGGGCCTCTGAGTCCTCCCATTGCTTTTGGTTTTTGGAGGTGCGAGAGTTTGATCCTTGGGGTCTTATCTTTCCAGTAGAATTTAGTGATTAATGAATCGAGACTTAAACCAGAGGGTGGTGGGCTGGGTTGGAATCATAGAGAATGAATGGTTTATTTTGGGCAGTATTGTCATTTTTGATTACTGAGATTCTGCCCATGATGGATAATGGGGAGTTCTTCCAGCGTTGAAGGTCCATCATCTATTGGAAAATTGAGTGGGGGGAATAATTTAGGCTAAATAAGTCTGACAGCCTGGGGAGACTTTTATCCCTAAGTAAAGTGATATAGTTAGTGCAGAGTGGGATAGGTGAAGAGTTGGCTGTCACATCCCAGCTGTTGGGATGTAATGGGAGAACTGCAGATTTATTCCAATTGATTGGTATTCAGAAATTTTTAGAGAATGTGTCAATGAGTTTGATGGTTTCTTCTACTGATGTTGTGGGGTCTTGAAGAAAGAGAAAGAATGTCGATCAACATAAAAGGCTGATTTTTGTGATGCATATATGGAGTCTGGACACCTTTGATGAGGGGGTTCTGGCGGATGGCAGCTACTAGGGGTTCAATGAGATTGTAAATGAGGGGGAGAGTGGGCACCCTGTCTAGTTCAGTGAAGGTGAAACTTTGTGATGTTAGTCCATTGGTGATTACTGTGGCTGAAGGAGGTATATAGAAGTTTAATCCAGTTAATGAGCGACTCCCGAAGCCAAACCTCCCTATGTGGAAAACAAGGAAATTCAGTTCACCCTATCAAAAGCTTTTTCGTCCAGAGTTGCTATGATGGTATTATCTTGAAAATTTGTAGAGTGATACATTATATTTAACAGTCTCGGGTGTTGGTGGATGAAATTCTACCTTTAATAAAGCCTGTTTGGTCTGGGTGGATAATGGATGGGGTGACCTCTGCTAATCTGTGTGCTAGCATTTTTTGCGATTATCTTATTGTCCACACATTGAGGGAAAGTGGGTGTTAAGCTGGATGGCAATGTTGGGTCCTTATTGGGCTTGAGGAACAGTGAGAGAGTGAGGGCTGTGGTGGAACTATTTGGAAGACGTCCTTTCTGTTTTTGATTCATTAATCATTCTGATGAAAAGTGGAGCTAAGAAGGTCAAAATTGTTTGTAGAACTCAACAGGAAAGCCATCGGACCTGGTGCTTTATTATCGGGCATCTGTTCCAGAGCATCAAACAGTTCTTGTTGAGTTATAGGTGATTCTAGGTTTTTATTTGGTCTCATTGAGGTTGTGGTAATTCGATGCTGTTTAGGAAAAAGGTCTATGAATTCCTTGTTGGGGTTTATTTCTGAAGAATATAGTTTATTGTAAAACTAGTAAAAACATGATTTATTTCTTCAGGTGAGCTGGTTAGCTTCCCTGCCAGGTTCTTTATGACCCGGGATTGTTGATTTTTCTTTGTTACGTTGGATTTGATTTGCTAAGTATTTACCTGATTTATTGCTATGGTGAAGTTTTTTCCCTGTGTAGGCGGTGAATCATAAATTGAGTGTGTTTATTGAGTATTTCATTGAGTTTGAATTTATGTTTCCCTAAGTTTTGCCTGTGTTTCTTCAGTTGGGTTGCCCATTGGTTTCTTCTAACTGTTTAATTTTTATTGTTGAGTTCTACTTCCTGTTCTTTTTCCTTCTTTTTTTTTGCCATACTGAATATGAGATGATTCTTCCTCTAGGTACTGCTTTTTCCTGTTTCCCACAGAGAAGGAGATGATTCAGAGCCGTTCATTTCTAGAAAAGAATACTCTCTCCCAACAAAACTGATGAAATTTGGGTCTTGTAAGGGGATGTATTAAAGCATACCATTTGCTAATTGGTGGCTGTTGGTTCGTTATGTTCCATTTAATTGTATGGCACTGAGGGCATGATAAGCTGAAACTATGGGATGAATAGTTGAATCAGATATTTTTTCATTATAGAGTTGCTGGTTAGAAAAAATAATCAATATCTGAGAATAGGATTGTGGTGGACGGAGAGAAAAAAGTAGCATTTGGGTCTAGATTGCTGAAGCACGCCAACAATGCCAAGGCCAGAATGGCTCATGAACTGTTTTATTGTTTTTGTGGATTGCCAGATTCGTTTTGCTTTTAAGTGATCAGATCTATCTGTCAAATGTGGGGGTCTAACACTGTATTAAAAGTAGCCTGCAATTATGATGGGACAGCCCGATAGAGTTGAGATGGAGGTGAAGAGGTTCTGAAAAGAAAACTGGGTTGTCTGTATTAGGGCCATAAACATTAACAAATTATTTACAGGGTATTGTGGTGAGATATTTATGATGACAAAAGCGTCCTTCTATGGGTCTGTGATGGTGGTGGCGTTATGGATGAATGGAGATTCTTTGTTAATCAGAATGCAAACTCCCTTTGTTTTGTATTTGTAATGAGATGAGAAAATGTGATTGAATTGTCTTGATTTGATCACGGGTGTGTAGTCTAATTCTGAGAGATGAGTTTCTTGTAGGAGACATATGTCAGCTTTTAAGCTATCAAATGATTTAAGATTTTCAGCCCTCTTTGCCTGAGATCAATCCCGCGGATGTTCCAGGTCAGGAATGTAAGTGGTACCATGTTGTGATTGTACAGTTATGAAAATTAGGTGTTTTCATCACAATATCTCTGGCTGACAAGGTCAAAAACACGAAATTAAAAGTGTAGGATCATTATGACACCCTCGAATGCATGCCAAGTTTTGTGTACTTTCGTTCATGGGGGGCCTTACAATAAAATAATTTATGTGTACATTTAGTGGCGATACACCAACAAGGATTCGGGACACTGAAGAACCGGGGTACACAAAACAGTGGGCATGTACCCCCACATGGATAGCATGGAACCGTCATTCTTCGTTTTGATCTGTAGCCCCCGCTGGACTGGACCCCGAAGGAGGTAGGGCAGACACAGTTCTCTGTGAATATCTTGAGAACTGTGTAGGGCCTGGGATGACCAATTTTTTTCGTATGTTTGCCTCCAGGGGGTCATGTTAGCCCATTCCATGTGCACACATGTGCATAAACAGATACCTACGCACACACATACATTTACAGTAATCATACGTATGACACATACTCACACAGTAGACATATATGCATGCATGCACATGCACAAAACACACATCATGAGCAAACACACAAGCAAGCACATACACACACACACCCACCCACAAACATAAACATTTTGGCCTGCATACACATGCACACAATTCAAGAATTTTTCCGTCATCTACTCCCTGAATTTTTGGTTGATACCGGGACACGAACCACCGGGTACACATGAAATTTGGTGGGTATGTAGCCCACTAGACTTTACGGAAAAATTTTGTGGTCCCCGGGGACCCCTCTGGGAACCATAAAAAAAAAAAACAGTTTTTCCTAAATAACTACCTGAACCGTGGCACTGAGGGATGAAGAATCTTTTATGGTATGTTGGTCTCAAGGGCCCACATCAACCTGGCTCATAATCACTCATTTGTGATTTGCACCCCACCCGGTAAAAAAATGAAAATGCAATATTATTCTGCTTTAATCGCCCTATCTTCAGTTAAGATGTTCAGAACTGCACCAAATTTTATGTGTATGATTGACCTGGCATTCTCTGGGGGTATGCCAAGTTTAAGTAGAATTTCATCCATGGGGGTCTAAAAAAAATTAGGTTATGTGTACATTTAGTGACTGTACACTCATTGGCCTGTAAATGGCGGTGCACACATATACATGCACACACACAGGCACCCACATACTATCGGTATTAGAGCGGCCGATACATAATTACAAATTCAGTAGGATTAAAAAAGCCAAAATAAATATTCATCATCATCATGGCTGCATTTTCAGTATTGGCGATAAGTAGTCGTTTGTCCACTAGATGGCATCGTTGCAGTGAGGCGTAATTTTGTTGGAAGTTAAAAGTGGGTTGGAAAAACAATGGGCCTTCCTACAAGGACTGTAATTTACGCAGAGAACATCTAATAAGGATAGGGCCGATGTTCACATGAAGTGTAATTCCCATTTCTTCTTGAAGCCGAAATAAATCTGAGGATGTTTATCCGGACATGCTTGGTTTTACTGCAGATGCGTTAATCTTATAATATCAATAAGGACCTAGGTAATGTTACCGTTAAGCGTTGGTTGAGTGATGGAGGCCAATTTGATTGATTGCATTTGTAGAAAACTATAAATGCGGTTATACCAAACAAATTATAGCAGCACTGTTTGTATCTTCGACTGTCATTTGTTGCCGCGTGCTACAAAATCATTCTGTGCAATGGAAGATTTACCAACGTTACACCGGTCTGATACAGTTTTGCCTATACATGCGTGAGACTGAGGCGCCTGTTTATTTTTGTTTTAAGTCGTGCAGGGTGTGAGGGGAATCGATGTGCTTTGATTCCAGCTTGGTAGTTGTAGTCTGTGAAATTAAAAATGCGTGTGTGTGAAGTATCAAACAATGACACCTTCATTTCATTATGGCTGCTTTAGCAACACACCTTAAGCTACTGTGTAGTGGGTCCCATTTAGAAGTGGCTACTTCATTCGCTTTCCTTGACTCATGGAGCTGCGTGAATTTTATTACAACTTTCGCATGCGATATGGCAGTTTAAGTCCGCTTGATACTGTAAAAGTAAGCCATTGGTTTCAAAGGAGATTTTATTTGTGTAAGCCAGCATAGCCTATTGACAATTTATGTTGTAAATAGGCCTACCTTATAATCCTACCTGTAGCTTAGGGAGCTAACAGCTTTCTATTAGGATCTAGTTTGTTAGTTACAGTTTTGTCATAACTCCCTGATGCATTTTTGCATTTAGAATAGCCAGGCGTGTATATCTCAATGGGAAAATTAAACAATATCGGTTGCCTATGGACTAGGCTGGGTGAACCCAGCCTGATCTGCTCCGCTATTTATTTTTGATTTCTTAAAAGATTGAGCTTGGTCTGATGAAAGCCAGACTAGCCATGGACCTCAGTTACACAATGCAAGGGAACATGAATCAGCCTATATTTACCACGAACAATAGCGGACAAAAGCTCTTCAACTTTGGCCCGTTAAAATGTGTATGAACAGTCTAGCGGCGCATTTCATCAAGGCCCATTTGGACATGTCAGTTATTTGCACCACTGGTTAGATGTAAAACAGCATTTCGTTTCAGACTAGGCTACTGTTACTTAATTTGTGCATTAACAATAGCGTTTCAGACTACTGTTACTTAATTTGTGCATTGACAATAAAGTATTACATGAACTAAAGATGACTAAAATCTTATGTAGAAGAAGAAACATTCACAAAAAATCCATCCATCCAAAATGACCTTTGTTTTGATAGCTGTTGAAAGCGACATGGAACTGACAGAGATGTTTTTGTTTATAAATACAAAAAAAATAAATAAATAAATAAATAACATTATGCTGATACCTTTTGCTTTTCCCAAATACAATGTAGCCTACAGGTGTAAGTGACCTTTCATCAATCCAGTTGCAATGGATGAACTGTGATGAACTGCCCTACTTGTGATTGTTTAGAGATTTTAAAGGTTTTATAACAATGCTACATCTTCTTTGGCTATTCTACAATCTATTCACCTTTTCAGCACCAGTAGGCTACTTTCTGTGCAGCCTTTTGCACACACTCAGGCATGCCAAACAAGCATACACAAAAAGTTTCAAGAGTGGGGGATGGGTAAAATATGGAGACAAATTGAAGTGTGATTTATTTTTCGCGGAGCGGATGTACAGGACTGGCGGTCATATTTTGTACGCTATGCGGTACATCTAGTTAACAAATTGTAAGCTAGAAGTTCAGTGAACTTCATTTCGCAGCTAACAACATTAGCCTACTGCTAGAGCGAAATGATAACAAGGGCACCCTAGCCTTGTAGGCTAGAACTAGACAGAATTATTATTAGTTAACTAAGTAGACCTAATTGGTGGTATAAGCAAGTATGTCTGACAAAATCTACTCAGAAGCGTAGAGCTTGCGAGCTATTGGCAGGTGCTCGAGTCTTATGTAGACACTGTTTACAACGAATGGCTTGGTGGAGATTAGTGGCCTAACAGCGATATGTGGGGAGGATGCTGTGTCCGACTGGCCAATTTCTGGCTTCGGGAAGAGTATGATGATGTGTCTGGATGGTGCGGCATTGGCAACAAGCCAATCTATTGATTTTGATGATTACATTTTTATTACAGTGATGATCGGGGCTTGAAAACGAAATTATTTTTCAAAGCACGTTCGTTCGAGCGGTTCAGGTAGGCCTATGTTTAGCGTTTCGTTCTTGCATATGCGTTCGCCACCAACATATCGGTCCTGAACGGTTGAACCTGAAATATCGTTAAGTTCTTAAAGTTTCGGCAGTGTTTGGCGGGCCTATCCAAGTCTAATTTTGTGGACTTTACCTTAGAATAGGCGTACTCATTATTTCCCCCTTGATTTAGCAGAATAATACGTAGCTATGCCCAAAAATAATAAATAATAGGCGGCATCCAAAAAATTCAGATGGGCTATCCATCCCCATAGCCTCTGAACTTACTGTAGGCTAACCCTACCTATAAATAATTTCTTATCAAAAAAATTTCTGGATCGTGCTAAACTCCTTACCTGGTTGTAGCTTTAAGTTTTATCCATATGGAATCTTCAAAGGCTTGCTATAATTCCAACCCTGTTTATAAGCGAACCTGTCTGTTATTTGCTGACAAGGCCTATCTCAAATTTCCGTTTGCTCTTTACCACATAGAATAGGCTATATTGCATAAAACATTTCAAATCGAACTTTAAAGCGACAAGGCGTGGACGGAGCAAAATAGACTATTACGCCAGGCTACAAAACAATTTTCAAATCAGTTTCGGTAGCCCCTCACCTTCTGAGCTGGCCTAAGATCGAAGTGGCAGGCGGATAGGTTACATTACAACAGCAGACAAAATATACACATTTTGGACCAAAATTCCATTTATTAGATTTTTTCAAACTGCAGAAATCAAATTATTAGGCTGTCCGTCTACAATCAAACAAAGTAAACACTTGGGATATGCTTTTGTAGGGCCCCATAAAATATAGAGAGCGAAAAAACGTTATTAACCCGGTTTTGTGGATTTCAAGAATAACGTTTCTGTTCGGAACAGTTGAGACCATTTTGTTTTCGTTTCGTTTTTTCAGCTCCTCAATAAAATTCCGTTCGTTTTTGGTTTTGGTTCCTTGAACGGTTGAACCCCTGGTGATGATAGTGATGATGATGATTCTGAACCTGAACCATGTCTTTGGATGAACTTAGGGAGTGGGGGATAGCCACTACTGAGCCATATAAGCATGCTCCTGGGCATTCTTGGTACCACAACTCCCAAAGGATGCGAGACCCTTTTTGGGCTCCACCTTCATATGAAATAGCACATATTGCTGGTGGAAGCATGCACTACTTTGGCATAGAGGGCATAACAAATATATTGGAAAATTATAATTAAATATGCGCTCTCTGACCAAATTTCTTTACAAATTAACATTGATGGGCTGCCACTATTTAAAAGCAGCAATAAGCAATTTTAGCCAATTTTTAGGTCTAATAGAAGCCAAAACCAATTACTCCTTTTGCGATGGCTCTGTTTCAAGGTGAACATAAGCCGACAGATCCAAATTTGTTTTGCAGAATTTGTAAATGAATCTGAGAAATTAAAATCCAGAAGGTTTTGAGGGTAGGGGCCAAATTGTTTAATATTGAAATATCTAAATTTGTTTTGTGATGCTGCAGCAAGATCGTTTATTAAAAATGTGAAAGCACACAATGCCTA
>NW_025962727.1:0-10070 GCF_017589495.1 Alosa alosa
TTATGAAGCCAAGAACCTGACTGTTTGTAACTGTTTGCGTCCTGTTTCTTGTGCTTTTTACTGAGGGCAATCATATTAATCATTGATATCAATTGCAACACCCAGAGGAATAAAATACATTTTACAAAATTGGGGAATGCAGCGATCTGCGGACTTTGACCTACACAAGCAGTAGCCCGTTCGTCGAGACTATGAGACTCCGTGACATCTTATGAAGCCAAGAACCTGACTGTTTGTAACTGTTTGCGTCCTGTTTCTTGTGCTTTTTTACTGGGGCAATCATATTAATCATTGATATCAATTGCAACACCCAGAGGAATAAAATACATTTTACAAAATTGGGAATGCAGCGATCTGCGGACTTTGACCTACACAAGCAGTAGTAGCGTCGCGAGACTATGAGACTCCGAGACTCTTAATCATGGATATACTGTTTGCACTGTTTTAATCCTGTTTCTCCTCTTTTTTTACTGAGGGCAATCATATTAATCATTGATATCAATTGCAACACCCAGTGCTATAAAATACATTTAACAAAATGGGGAATCGCGGTTGAATCCGGCCTGATGCACCGGCCCGATTAAGGCCGTTTCAAGCTGTCATCGCGTGAAGCCAAGAACCTGATGACATCTGGTCATGTGAGACTCCAGCAACATCTTATGAAGCCAAGAACCTGACTGTTTGTAACTGTTTGCGTCCTGTTTCTTGTGCTTTTTTTTACTGAGGGCAATCATATTAATCATTGATATCAATTGCAACACCCAGAGGAATAAAATACATTTTACAAAATTGGGGAATGCAGCGATCTGCGGACTTTGACCTACACAAGCAGTAGCGGCGTAGCGAGACTATGAGACTCCGTGACATCTTATGAAGCCAAGAACCTGACTGTTTGTAACTGTTTTCGTCCTGTTTCTTGTGCTTTTTACTGGGGCAATCATATTAATCATTGATATCAATTGCAACACCCAGAGGAATAAAAATACATTTTACAAAATTGGGGAATGCCGCGCTGTCTGCGGACTTTGTTGTTTACACAAGCAGTAGCCATCTGGTCATCGAGACTATGAGACTCCAGTGACATCTTATGAAGCCAAGAACCTGACTGTTTGTAACTGTTTTGCGTCCTGTTTCTTGTGCTTTTTACTGAGGGCAATCATATTAATCATTGATATCAATTGCAACACCCAGAGGAATAAAAATACATTTTACAAAATTGGGGAATGCCGCGATCTGCGGACTTTGACCTACACAAGCAGTAGCCGGCGTCCACGAGACTATGAGACTCCTGACATCTTATGAAGCCAAGAACCTGACTGTTTGTAACTGTTTGCGTCCTGTTTCTTGTGCTTTTTACTGAGGGCAATCATATTAATCATTGATATCAATTGCAACACCCAGAGGAATAAAAATACATTTTACAAAATTGGGGAATGCAGCGATCTGCGGACTTTGACCTGACTGTTAACAAGCAGTAGCGGCGTCCGCGAAGACTATGAGACTCATGACATCTTATGATCTTATGAAACCAGAACCTGACTGTTTGTAACTGTTTTGCGTCCTGTTTCTTGTGCTTTTTACTGAGGGCAATCATATTAATCATTGATATCAATTGCAACACCCAGAGGAATAAAAATACATTTTACAAAATTGGGGAATGCCGCGATCTGCGGACTTTGACCTACACAAGCAGTAGCCGGCGTTACGAGACTATGAGACTCCCGTGACATCTTATGAAGCCAAGAACCTGACTGTTTGTAACTGTTTGCGTCCTGTTTCTTGTGCTTTTTTACTGAGGGCAATCATATTAATCATTGATATCAATTGCAACACCCAGAGGAATAAAATACATTTTACAAAATTGGGGAATGGCGATCTGCGGACTTTGACCTACAAGCAGCTAGACTCTAATCATGGATATACTGAGCATCTGCATTAAGCCAAGAACGTCTCCTGTTTTTGTTTCTTGCTGCTTTTTTTACTTTAGGGCAATCATATTAATCATTGAATCCGGCCTGATGCACCGGAATAAAAATACATTTTACGGCTGTGGGAATGCAGCGTTGTTTTGACGATGCAGTATCTGGTCATCGGACTATGAGACTCCGTGACATCTTATGAAGCCAAGAACCTGACTGTTTGTAACTGTTTGCGTCCTGTTTCTTGTGCTTTTTACTGAGGGCAATCATATTAATCATTGATATCAATTGCAACACCCAGAGGAATAAAAATACATTTTACAAAATTGGGGAATGCGCGATCTTACAAAGCAGTAGCGGCGTTCACGAGACTATGAGACTCCGTGACATCTTATGAAGCCAAGAACCTGACTGTTTGTAACTGTTTTGCGTCCTGTTTCTTGTGCTTTTTTACTGAGGGCAATCATATTAATCATTGATATCAATTGCAACACCCAGAGGAATAAAAATACATTTTACAAAATTGGGGAATGCAGCGATCTGCGGACTTTGAGACACAAGCAGTAGCCCGGACGCGAGACTATGAGACTATGACATCTTATGAAACCAAGAACCTGACTGTTTGTAACTGTTTTGCGTCCTGTTTCTTGTGCTTTTTTTACTGAGGGCAATCATATTAATCATTGATATCAATTGCAACACCCAGAGGAATAAAAATACATTTTACAAAATTGGGGAATGCGATCTGCGGACTTTGACCTACTGCGCGGTAGCCGGCGTCACTAGACTCTAATCATGGATATACTGAGCACTGCATTAATCAGCGTCTCCTCCGTGGCACGCGTAGGAAAAACAGCGCTGTGCTATATAGCACTTTAAGAAATGCATCGCCCGGTTCGAATCGGCCTGATGCACCGGCCCGTTAAGGCCGTTTCGGCTGTCTCGCGTTGTTTTTCTGGCGATGCGCCATCTGGTCATCGGCGTGTCGATCGCCAGCAACATCTTATGAAGCCAAGAACCTGACTGTTTGTAACTGTTTTGCGTCCTGTTTCTTGTGCTTTTTTTACTGAGGGCAATCATATTAATCATTGATATCAATTGCAACACCCAGAGGAATAAAAATACATTTTACAAAATTGGGGAATGCAGCGATCTGCGGACTTTGACCTACACAAGCAGTAGTCCGGCGTCGACATCGAGACTATGAGACTCCCGTGACATCTTATGAAGCCAAGAACCTGACTGTTTGTAACTGTTTGCGTCCTGTTTCTTGTGCTTTTTTACTGAGGGCAATCATATTAATCATTGATATCAATTGCAACACCCAGAGGAATAAAAATACATTTTACAAAATTGGGGAATGCCGCGATCTGCGGACTTTGACCTACACAAGCAGTAGCCGGCGTTACGAGACTATGAGACTCCCGTGACATCTTATGAAGCCAAGAACCTGACTGTTTGTAACTGTTTGCGTCCTGTTTCTTGTGCTTTTTTACTGGGGGGCAATCATATTAATCATTGATATCAATTGCAACACCCAGAGGAATAAAAATACATTTTACAAAATTGGGGAATGCAGCGATCTGCGGACTTTGACCTACACAAGCAGTAGCGGCGTCCGCGAGACTATGAGACTCCGTGACATCTTATGAAGCCAAGAACCTGACTGTTTGTAACTGTTTTGCGTCCTGTTTCTTGTGCTTTTTACTGAGGGCAATCATATTAATCATTGATATCAATTGCAACACCCAGAGGAATAAAAATACATTTTACAAAATTGGGGAATGCCGCGATCGGCGGACTTTGACCTACACACGCAGTAGCCAGCGTCACTAGACTCTAATCATGGATATACTGAGCACTGCATTAATCAGCGTCTCCTCCGTGGCACCGTAGGAAAGGCAGCTGTGCTATATAGCACTTTAAGAAATGCATCGCCCGGTTGAATCGGCCTGATGCACCGGCCCGTTAAAGGCCGTTTCGCTGTCTATTAAGCCAGAGGCGATGCAAAATTGGGCCATCTGGTCATCGCGTGTCGATCGCCAGCAACATCTTATGAAGCCAAGAACCTGACTGTTTGTAACTGTTTGCGTCCTGTTTCTTGTGCTTTTTTACTGAGGGCAATCATATTAATCATTGATATCAATTGCAACACCCAGAGGAATAAAAATACATTTTACAAAATTGGGGAATGCCGCGATCTGCGGACTTTGACCTACACAAGCAGTAGCCGGCGTCACGAGACTATGAGACTCCGTGACATCTTATGAAGCCAAGAACCTGACTGTTTGTAACTGTTTTGCGTCCTGTTTCTTGTGCTTTTTACTGAGGGCAATCATATTAATCATTGATATCAATTGCAACACCCAGAGGAATAAAAATACATTTTACAAAATTGGGGAATGCAGCGATCTGCGGACTTTGACCTACACAAGCAGTAGCTGAGCACTGCATTAATGTAACTGTCTCCTCGAGACTATGAGACTCCCGTGACATCTTATGAAGCCAAGAACCTGACTGTTTGTAACTCTTTTGCGTCCTGTTTCTTGTGCTTTTTTACTGAGGGCAATCATATTAATCATTGATATCAATTGCAACACCCAGAGGAATAAAAATACATTTTACAAAATTGGGGAATGCCGCGATCTGCGGACTTTGACCTACACAAGCAGTAGCCGGCGTCCGCGAGACTATGAGACTCCGCGACATCTTATGAAGCCAAGAACCTGACTGTTTGTAACTGTTTTGCGTCCTGTTTCTTGTGCTTTTTTACTGAGGGCAATCATATTAATCATTGATATCAATTGCAACACCCAGAGGAATAAAATACATTTTACAAAATTGGGGAATGCAGCGATCGGCGGACTTTGACCTACACTGCGCAGTAGCCAAGCGTCACTAGACTCTAATCATGGATATACTGAGCACTGCATTAATCAGCGTCTCCTCCGTGGGCTGCGTAGGAAAGGCAGCAGCTGTGCTATATAGCACTTTAAGAAATGCATCGCCCGGTTCGAATCGGCCTGATGCACCGGCCCGTTAAGGCCGTTTTCGGCTGTCTCGCGTTGTTTTCTGCGATGCGCCATCTGGTCATCGGCGTGTCGATCGCCAGCAACATCTTATGAAGCCAAGAACCTGACTGTTTGTAACTGTTTTGCGTCCTGTTTCTTGTGCTTTTTTACTGAGGGCAATCATATTAATCATTGATATCAATTGCAACACCCAGAGGAATAAAAATACATTTTACAAAATTGGGGAATGCAGCGATCTGCGGACTTTGACCTACACAAGCAGTAGCCCGGCGTCCGCGAGACTATGAGACTCCGTGACATCTTATGAAGCCAAGAACCTGACTGTTTGTAACTGTTTGCGTCCTGTTTCTTGTGCTTTTTACTGAGGGCAATCATATTAATCATTGATATCAATTGCAACACCCAGAGGAATAAAATACATTTTACAAAATTGGGGAATGCAGCGATCTGCGGACTTTGACCTACACAAGCAGTAGCCGGCGTTACGAGACTATGAGACTCCCGTGACATCTTATGAAGCCAAGAACCTGACTGTTTGTAACTGTTTGCGTCCTGTTTCTTGTGCTTTTTTACTGAGGGCAATCATATTAATCATTGATATCAATTGCAACACCCAGAGGAATAAAAATACATTTTACAAAATTGGGGAATGCAGCGATCTGCGGACTTTGACCTACACAAGCAGTAGCGGCGTCCACGAGACTATGAGACTCCGTGACATCTTATGAAGCCAAGAACCTGACTGTTTGTAACTGTTTTGCGTCCTGTTTCTTGTGCTTTTTACTGAGGGCAATCATATTAATCATTGATATCAATTGCAACACCCAGAGGAATAAAATACATTTTACAAAATTGGGGAATGCAGCGATCGGCGGACTTTGACCCACCGCGCAGTAGCCAGCGTCACTAGACTCTAATCATGGATATACTGAGCACTGCATTAATCAGCGTCTCCTCCGTGGCTGCGTAGGAAAGGAAGGCAGCGCTGTGCTATATAGCACTTTAAGAAATGCATCGCCCGGTTGAATCCGGCCTGATGCACCGGCCCGAATTAAGGCCGTTTCGGCTGTCTCGGCGTTGTTTTACAGCGATGCGCCATCTGGTCATCGGCGTGTCGATCGCCAGCAACATCTTATGAAGCCAAGAACCTGACTGTTTGTAACTGTTTGCGTCCTGTTTCTTGTGCTTTTTTACTGAGGGCAATCATATTAATCATTGATATCAATTGCAACACCCAGAGGAATAAAAATACATTTTACAAAATTGGGGAATGCGCGATCTGCGGACTTTGACCTACACAAGCAGTAGCCGGCGTCACGAGACTATGAGACTCCCGTGACATCTTATGAAGCCAAGAACCTGACTGTTTGTAACTGTTTGCGTCCTGTTTCTTGTGCTTTTTTTACTGAGGGCAATCATATTAATCATTGATATCAATTGCAACACCCAGAGGAATAAAATACATTTTACAAAATTGGGGAATGCCGCGATCTGCGGACTTTGACCTACACAAGCAGTAGCCGGCGTCACGAGACTATGAGACTCCCGTGACATCTTATGAAGCCAAGAACCTGACTGTTTGTAACTGTTTGCGTCCTGTTTCTTGTGCTTTTTTACTGAGGGCAATCATATTAATCATTGATATCAATTGCAACACCCAGAGGAATAAAAATACATTTTACAAAATTGGGGAATGCCGCGATCTGCGGACTTTGACCTACACAAGCAGTGCCCGGCGTTCACGAGACTATGAGACTCCGTGACATCTTATGAAGCCAAGAACCTGACTGTTTGTAACTGTTTGCGTCCTGTTTCTTGTGCTTTTTACTGAGGGCAATCATATTAATCATTGATATCAATTGCAACACCCAGAGGAATAAAATACATTTTACAAAATTGGGGAATGCAGCGATCTGCGGACTTTGACCTACACAAGCAGTAGCGGCGTCCGCGAGACTATGAGACTCCGCGACATCTTATGAAGCCAAGAACCTGACTGTTTGTAACTGTTTTGCGTCCTGTTTCTTGTGCTTTTTACTGAGGGCAATCATATTAATCATTGATATCAATTGCAACACCCAGAGGAATAAAAATACATTTTACAAAATTGGGGAATGCCGCGATCGGCGGACTTTGACCTACACACGCAGTAGCCAGCGTCACTAGACTCTAATCATGGACTCTAATCATGGATATACTGAGCACTGCATTAATCAGCGTCTCCTCCGTGGCACCGCGTAGGAAAAACAGCGCTGTGCTATATAGCACTTTAAGAAATGCATCGCCCGGTTCGAATCGGCCTGATGCACCGGCCCGTTAAGGCCGTTTCGCTGTCTCGCGTTGTTTTTCTGGCGATGCGCCATCTGGTCATCGGCGTGTCGATCGCCAGCAACATCTTATGAAGCCAAGAACCTGACTGTTTGTAACTGTTTTGCGTCCTGTTTCTTGTGCTTTTTTACTGAGGGCAATCATATTAATCATTGATATCAATTGCAACACCCAGAGGAATAAAAATACATTTTACAAAATTGGGGAATGCAGCGATCTGCGGACTTTGACCTACACAAGCAGTAGCGGCGTCCGCGAGACTATGAGACTCCGTGACATCTTATGAAGCCAAGAACCTGACTGTTTGTAACTGTTTGCGTCCTGTTTCTTGTGCTTTTTACTGAGGGCAATCATATTAATCATTGATATCAATTGCAACACCCAGAGGAATAAAAATACATTTTACAAAATTGGGGAATGCAGCGATCTGCGGACTTTGACCTACACAAGCAGTAGCCCGGCGTTCACGAGACTATGAGACTCCGTGACATCTTATGAAGCCAAGAACCTGACTGTTTGTAACTGTTTGCGTCCTGTTTCTTGTGCTTTTTTTACTGAGGGCAATCATATTAATCATTGATATCAATTGCAACACCCAGAGGAATAAAAATACATTTTACAAAATTGGGGAATGCAGCGATCTGCGGACTTTGACCTACACAAGCAGTAGCGGCGTCCACGAGACTATGAGACTCCGTGACATCTTATGAAGCCAAGAACCTGACTGTTTGTAACTGTTTGCGTCCTGTTTCTTGTGCTTTTTTTACTGAGGGCAATCATATTAATCATTGATATCAATTGCAACACCCAGAGGAATAAAAATACATTTTACAAAATTGGGGAATGCGCGATCTGCGGACTTTGACCTACACAAGCAGTAGCCCGGCGTCACGAGACTATAAGACTGGATATCTTATGCACTGCATTAAGAACCTGACTGTTTGTAACTGTTTTAGGTCCTGTTTCTTGTGCTTTTTTACTGGGGGCAATCATATCGCCCGGTTGATATCAATTGATGCACCCAGAGGAATAAAACGTTTACATTTTACAAAATTGGGGAATGCGCGATTGTTTTGCGGACTTTGATATCACAAGCAGTCTGGTCATCGGACTATTCGAGACTATGAGACGCCAGCAACATCTTATGAAGCCAAGAACCTGACTGTTTGTAACTGTTTTGCGTCCTGTTTCTTGTGCTTTTTTACTGAGGGCAATCATATTAATCATTGATATCAATTGCAACACCCAGAGGAATAAAAATACATTTTACAAAATTGGGGAATGCGCGATCTGGCGGACTTTGACCTACACAAGCAGTAACCCGGCCGTCCGCGAGACTATGAGACTCCGTGTGACATCTTATGAAGCCAAGAACCTGACTGTTTGTAACTGTTTGCGTCCTGTTTCTTGTGCTTTTTTACTGAGGGCAATCATATTAATCATTGATATCAATTGCAACACCCAGAGGAATAAAAATACATTTTACAAAATTGGGGAATGCCGCGATCTGCGGACTTTGACCGGAATAAAACACAAGCAGTAGCGGCGTTCTCGAGACTATGAGACTCCGTGACATCTTATGAAGCCAAGAACCTGACTGTTTGTAACTGTTTGCGTCCTGTTTCTTGTGCTTTTTTTTTATCATATTAATCATTGATATCAATTGCAACACCCAGAGGAATAAAAATACATTTTACAAAATTGGGGAATGCCGCGATCTGCGGACTTTGACCTACACAAGCAGTAGCCCGGCGTTCGAGACTATGAGACTCCGTGACATCTTATGAAGCCAAGAACCTGACTGTTTGTAACTGTTTTGCGTCCTGTTTCTTGTGCTTTTTTACTGAGGGCAATCATATTAATCATTGATATCAATTGCAACACCCAGAGGAATAAAAATACATTTTACAAAATTGGGGAATGCCGCGATCTGCGGACTTTGACCTACACAAGCAGTAGCCGGCGTCACGAGACTATGAGACTCCCGCGACATCTTATGAAGCCAAGAACCTGACTGTTTGTAACTGTTTGCGTCCTGTTTCTTGTGCTTTTTTACTGAGGGCAATCATATTAATCATTGATATCAATTGCAACACCCAGAGGAATAAAAATACATTTTACAAAATTGGGGAATGCCGCGATCGGCGGACTTTGACCTACACACGCAGTAGCCAGCGTCACTAGACTCTAATCATGGATATACTGAGCACTGCATTAATCAGCGTCTCCTCCGTGGCACACGTAGGAAAGGCAGCGCTGTGCTATATAGCACTTTAAGAAATGCATCGCCGGTTCGAATCCGGCCTGATGCACCGGCCCCGTTAAGGCCGTTTCCGCTGTCTCGCGTTGTTTTACGCGATGCCGCCATCTGGTCATCGCGTGTCGATCGCCAGCAACATCTTATGAAGCCAAGAACCTGACTGTTTGTAACTGTTTGCGTCCTGTTTCTTGTGCTTTTTTACTGAGGGCAATCATATTAATCATTGATATCAATTGCAACACCCAGAGGAATAAAAATACATTTTACAAAATTGGGGAATGCCGCGATCTGCGGACTTTGACCTACACAAGCAGTAGCCGGCGTCACGAGACTATGAGACTCCCGTGACATCTTATGAAGCCAAGAACCTGACTGTTTGTAACTGTTTGCGTCCTGTTTCTTGTGCTTTTTTACTGAGGGCAATCATATTAATCATTGATATCAATTGCAACACCCAGAGGAATAAAAATACATTTTACAAAATTGGGGAATGCAGCGATCTGCGGACTTTGACCTACACAAGCAGTAGCC
>NW_025962728.1:0-10058 GCF_017589495.1 Alosa alosa
TGTATGATGGACTGGGTGTCATGGTTACTGAGGTTCTCAAGTTGTAGCTTGCGTCTGTCTTAGGCGCTTGGACCCATGTCCTTTTTAATAATTGCACATCAGGACATTTTGTGGTTGTTGCTTTTGTGTTGCTGATTAAGTTTCAACCTGTGGTGAAATGGAGAACCATTTGTGAAATAGACGTGTTTGCCTTAATGCTTGTGTTGTCTATTGTATATTGATATGAATAAAATATTTTTTGTGTTATTCATAATTTGTTTCTGTTAGCATCCATGCTGATCCACTATAGCAATTACATATTTATATTATAATTTGCTCTTATATAATGTGTATAGCAGTGTTGCAGAATAGAGATTGAACTTTTGACCATATCTATTTGTAATGTGTCCCCATAAAGACAACTTCCAGCCAATCAGAAAATACTATCTTCCCATACTGTCATATAATTAGCCACTGTGCGACACATTATTAAGTCTTTGTTATTATTAACTCAAAATATCTGATGAAGTCCATATAGGCCGAAACGTCTTTGTCTATTAAACAATGTCATGTGGAGCAGAATGTGCGGCACTTTTCTACCAGGGTGAACTTTCTAGCAGTGGCCAGCCCCTCACAAAATAACATTTGATGTCCTGCCTTGTACTTGTGCACAAACACTGGTGTCAGTATATTATGTATATTGTTGCCTCATTTACAGTATAGTCATTTTAAGAATTAAGGTCTTCCAAATAGTTGCCAGCTGTTTGGCTTAATGTAAGGGGATACTTGGCAAAGGAACACGTGCAGGACAAGCTCTAAAGTGGAAAGCAGGGCCATGTCTGGAACTCATACGCTGCATTTAACACTGGGAATAGCTATTGTACTGTATGTAAATTTACCAGATGTCCTGTTACTTTAAAGCAAGTTCTAGAATGTTAGCACCCACACATTGTTCAGGTATTCAAATGGGTCAGGAACAGGAGTCTCAACCCATTTTTCCTCTGAGAGCTAATCTGACCGTATGAAAGTGGTGCACATGTTTTATACTGACATCCAAACTTGCACTCACATACAGTGGATAATCTCCACACTCTTTGTCTTATTTGCTGTGCTTCATGTCACTGTAGTTTCTGCAAAATACTGTAGATTTTCAGTTCCTCATTCATTAGAGGGAGAAGGTTGATAAGATGGATAAGACTCTTATGTGTTTGAGGCGTTGTTTTCAACTCCTTTACCGCTACGCTACCTCTGTTTACAGAAAGTTAAGTGAATTGTGGAGTTGCTGTGGAAGAGTTGTAGCCTAGAAATCTAGACACACCCTAGCAGCTGTCCGGGCTAGTCTAGCAACTCTCCGTTGGCTTGCGAGCTGGAAAAATTAAACTTCGATAGGGCCAATCACATTGTGTATAGAGACGTTAGGCGGGCTTAACATAATGATTGATGGCAATGGTTGGACGATTGGAGTTGCGACGGTTTGGCTGCAAGATGGATGTTGCTGTTGGCGAACAGCGTGACACGGGTTAAGCTTTTTTTAAGTTGGCAAAAGTTTGAACTAGCCAATTATCTCCACTGGTGGGGAAAACACATGGAACTCATGAGTTGTAGCGCTGTCCTATTGCCTGCACAGGGAATTTGAAAGACAACCAATTATCCCGCCCCTCGGACTGAGCACTGCCAACGGTGAGTGCCCAGACCCTGCATTTTAATGTGGTTCTGGCTCGTCAGGCTAGAAGAGTTGAAATGAAAAACTAAATTAGAAGCAAGGCACCCAGATTCCAGATCCCATTGCCCCTTCCTCTTGGGTCCAGGACTGCCCCCTCTTGGTACAAATGACTGCATATCAGTGTCATTGAACAAAGAACGCTATGGATTGGAGGACTGCAGTTTCCCATTGCTGTAAGCGCTGGCACTTGGTTCAGTGTCTAAGTATTATTACTGGTCAGTAGATTCACATGATGGACAGAGTGCAGTGCACCAGTGCATCACCTACAACCTGAAGTAGCTTTAACATAGTCAGACTCATGGCCTAGATTGCCAAAGGTGTTGATACGAGGCAGACATATAGAGAAATATTGACAGCGTGCTTCAATTGAAGTGACTGTGTCTGTCCAATAAAGATGAGGATTGTGGTTAACACATAAGCTTAACCAGGGGCCAAGTTATACCAGGGATTCCCAAACTTTTCAGCCCGCAAACCCCCAAAATAACGGTGCCAGTGACTTGCGACCCCACAATTCCTGGAAGTGGTAGAAGTATACAAACGTTGCGTGCAACAGCGCACACACACACTAATAGGCCTATCAAAACACAAGAACATAACAGCCTAACAACCATAATATTATTTAGAATCTAACAACCATAATATAATTTATTCAATACTTTTGTTTCAATGTTTACCTCACCTATATTTTTCTAAGAAAATAGAAAAGCTTTTTTTTTTTAAATGTAACTGCTATTTTTATCTTTTGCTGCAATTATGGCCAAAATATGCTATTTCCAGTATAGTATGGTGTCTTGTGTAATCCTGCTGGATTTTCTTGTAAAAATTTTTTTTTTTTTTGCATATTTTGCTAGTATAGAGTCTAAGGAACAATATTTTTTTTGTCTTCAAATTTTCACAATCCATTTTCACACTTAGACATCATCCTTTCTATAATGCATAATTAAGACTGGGACTACTATCACTAGGGGGTCAAATGTGAGAAAACACTAAAGAGGGCATTTTGCCTAATTTTGGGGTGCTGATTCTGAATATTTACTTAGCTGATTTTTTTAGTTTTAAACCTGCTAATTAGTATCTGCGGCCTAAAACTGGCCTCCATAGGCAACACAGAACGGGTGAATAGGGTAAAAAAATTAACTCCTTGATATTCTTATGAAACTTACTAGTTAATTATTTATGTAGAGACAATATTTTTTTGTTTTCTGAAAACATATGTTTATGGATGTAATTTAACAATATCTCATTAATTAGGCACTAATTTGCATACATTTCAATTACAGACATCTGAATATTGGATAGTTAACATGTAGTCACGTTCAGGTTTGGAAAACAATGGCGGTAACACTCCATAATAGTGCCATAATAAATAGCAAACTAGTAATTACCTAACCCTTTGTTAATATGTGTTAATTGTTACTAAAATATCTATTTGGCACAAGTTAATAGTTTTTTTCATCATTAATTAAATATTAGTTGTTTGCATAAAATATGGATGTTAATGTTTTATCAAATATATTAACTAATATTGTATTAATATTTGTTAATAGTTAACTAAATGTCTTTTTGGCACTAATTAAGTTATTTCTTACATCATTTAAATGTTAAATGTTTATTTACAAACTATATGTTAATAGAAAAGTTAATTACATATTATTATTTAACTAATTGTTATTCAACTGTGCTTCTGCCTATCCCAATACGAACCACTGCCCATAGGACCCTTACAATAAAGTTAAGCTTAATGAATATATTAGAAGTATATAGCTATAAGCGTGGGGCACCTTATAATAAAGTTGGTTAAGCTTAATTAATATATTAGTAATATATAACTATCAGTATGGGGGCACCTTATAATAAAGTTGGTTAAGCTTAATTAATATATTAGTAGTATATAGCTATCAGCGTGGGGCCCCTTATAATAAAGTTAGTTAAGCTTAATTAATATATTAGTAATATATAACTATCAGTATGGGGGACCCTTATAATAAAGTTGGTTAAGCTTTATTAATATATTAGTAATATATAACTACAGTGTATTAGTCAGATGGTGAAGGGACTGAGACCAAAACTGGCGTAACACATTTATTCCTTTTGGAAAAGTTAAAACAAAACATGCCCTTTAGGCACTGGCATACATAAAACAGCATCGGCACAAGCAAAATAAAAAGAAGTAGTTGAATGGGCTTGTAACGGAGTGCGCCCGAGCGGATGGATTGGTCAGGACTGAATGATGGACAAATGCAGCAGATTGTATCCAAAGAGGCTTTGTTTTTCTTTTATTGTTATTTTTAGGCTACCGGCAGGTTATGACAAACAAAACAAAACAAAACACTGATACAAAAAGGAAAACAAACACCGGGACAATGCCCACTAGGGTCTATGCCTACCTCAGAGGCCTTTCAGCAGGACCTACTGAGGAGGAATCTTAACTCCTGACTGCGCTATGCAGACACCATTTAAAACACTGGACTAAACCATGCATAGCAACAAATAAATTAATTCAAATTCACCACATTTTGGTTAACACATGACATAGGCAATACACATTACTAACAATCGTTCATGTTCTTTCCATACAATGCCATAATAAACCTCACTAAGCACAGTGTTTCCCATACATTGACTAATATGTGGCGGGCGCCAATTTAAATAAAAAAATCGGTCAGCCACAGATGAATATTCTATGTTTAATTTAATTTAATTTAAATATAAGGTCAAATCCTTGCATTGCCATTGAGCTGCGCTTTTACACGACGCAGCCTTTCCTTGCCCCCGCCCACTCTCTCTAGAGTAGCCGCTGCCACTCCTCTGCATGTGCATTTAACAAAATATTCACGATTGTTGAAGGATTGTTGTTGCCACATAGAAGCATTGCATAGAAGACGTCTGGCTAAATTGCTATTAAATTAGCTTTAGCATCGCGGACTATCGAATTAAATTTGTTAAAACTGCTGCATTGAAGTGAACTCTGCTAAGGTCTTATCACAACATAGTAGGCTATATTGAAGAGACTAAACTAAGTTAAGTTATGAAATCAAGCAGTATCTCAAAGCTAATGTTAGAATACTGTTTGGATGTCGAAGTTAGCATGCTTAGCCTACTTTACAGCTGCTTGTCAATTTCGTTGAAGGGCTCATTTTTTTTATTGACACTGAATGTTTGCAAAATCCCGATGTAAATGGAAAAGTGTTTTCCAAAATTCAAAAGTGCTTGTCCCAAGGAGAAGTACGAACCTTTATTTTAACTATGTAGAAAACGTTATGAATTGCATCCACACATCAGCAGCCTTTCAACTGTGTTACAATTGCAAGGGTTCCCTCAAATGTCTTAAAAAGTGACAGGCACTCAATTAGACCTATACACTACCAAGACCCCCTTGATGTTATAATGCGCGCTTTTAGAGAACGCTTACATTACTGATAAATAGATACGCTTCAACCTCTATACCGCATATCGCAGCTTTGATTCCCTGAATGTTTAACTTAAAACCAATTTCTAGTGTTAACTTAACCCCCGTCTTGACACGCCTCAGGTCTGTACCATTTACAACATTTTATCAAACAAATCAACATCGCAACATGATTTAATAGCGCAGTCTTTGTGCAAATGTTTGTAAAGTCATTGTTCACGTTGCGGCGGGAAAGCCGCCTTTGATCGGGTAAGGCAACAATACAAGGAGAAAACGCAGCAGAGCTGCAGTATACCGTTTCTCCAAAGGGGGCTCCAAAACACCAATCTCAATAAAGCTGCTTAATTACGGCAAAAATCCCATACAAACACTAAACTACATTTCTAACTCTGTTACACCCACCTCCCCTGAATTTCACCAAATTCAAGCAGCAACCAAATAGTATTTACAAAGGCAAAAAGTACACTACTTTCAAACACTAGACAGAGGGTCACCAATTATAGGACAGCCAACCACAAAGGTATCCAATAAGGATGAAGTGGAAGAAGAGGTGCGCAAACTCTCACACAACCAACCACTGGCAGTAGGGTGCCTTATACACCCCACAAGACCATAAAGCCATAAACCATAAATTCCATAAATTCTCCACAAAGCTAATCAGGAAAGCTTGGACCACATAACCATGTTACCAAACGTGTGACCTCAACTCTAACTATGTCTAATCATGAAAAACCTGAAACACTGACCTGCAGATAGCCTGCATAGATGGAGGTGTGTGAACAATATCTTGTCTTGACATAGTTTGAAGCAGTCTGTCAACTGGCTTGAGAATGCGACCTGTACTATGTATTGCATGTACTAGGATTTTCAGACTGTGAGACATTAGCTAATGTATCAACATTGTTCATTCATGTCACAATTTGTAGCTTTGTCTGTCTGTGTATATTACTAATCTGTGTAGATATAATATTATAATCTGTCTGTGTATATTACTATATTACTAATATATCAATTAAGCTTAACCAACTTTATTATAAGGGGCCCCACACTGATAGCCATTACTAATATATTAATTATGCAACCAACTTTATTGTAAGGGTCCTATGAGGAGTGGTTCATAATGAGATAGGCAGAAGTACAGTTTAATTTGGGGGCAGCCATGGCCTATTGGTTAGCACTTCGGACTTGTAACCGGAGGGTTGCAGGTTCAAACCCTGACCAGTAGGCACGGCTGAAGTGCTCTTGAGCAAGGCACCTAACCCCTCACTGCTCCCCTCCCGCCGCTGTTGTTGCAGGCAGCTCACTGCGCCGGGATTAGTGTGTGCTTCACCTCACTGTGTTCACTGTGTGCTGTGTGTGTTTCACTAATTCACGGATTGGAATAAATGCAGAGACCAAATTGGGATAAATTTTCCCCTCACAGGAAAAAGAGTATCAAAAGAGTATATATATACTATACTTACTTAATAACTGTGTTTACTTGTGTGTTTACATCCGTGACCGAATGGTGCGGGACACTGTAGTAGTATGCAAACACTGCTCACCACTGGCAGGAGTTTATGATCATAAAGTGCCAATTTTTACCTGCCATGGAAATATTGCGATTCTGCTAGTCGCGGTATACATCCCGGCCTACCAACAACAACAGCGATAAGAACGGGCTCTTAGTGAACTGTACCAGGCTGTCAGTGAACAACAGACGGCACACCCAGACGGTTTCACCATCTTCACTGGAGATTTTAACCATGCTGATCTAAAACTGTAATTTCCAAAGCTACACCAGCATGTTGATTTTCCCAACAAGAGGAGATAACATCCTGGACCTGGTCTACACTACACACAAAGGAGCATACAAAGCCACCCCCTCCCCACATTGGACTTTCAGACCATATCACTGTTATGCTAATGCCCGACACAGACAAAGGGTAAAGCTTAACAAACCGGTTCGAAAGCAGGTAAAAGTGTGGCCTGAGGGAGCTCCGATGCTCTTCTTCAAGACTGTTTTGACACAACAGACTGGGAAATGTTTAAGCAGGCAGCCACTTACAACAACCGAGACATAGAGGGAGTATACAGACACTGTAACCTCTTACATCACCAAGTGCATCGATGATGTGACCCATACAAAAGACATCACTCGGGCTAACTGGAAGCCATGGCTGACAGGGGATGTCCTCAGGCTGCTGAGGGCCAGAGACAAAGCCTACAGAGCTGGGGATGAAGCTGGCATGAAAACAGCGAGAGCCAACCTGTCCCGTGGCATCAAGGAAGCAAAAAAGGAATACACTCACAAGATAACCACCACTTCAAAGACAGCAGGAACTCCACAAAGCCTATGGCAGGGCATTCAGGCCCCCTCACGGGACTACAAGCCCAAGGCCACAGAGCTGTGAGGAGCAACATCCCTCTGCTCAACAACCTGAACCGCTTTTTGCTCGCTGAAGCACAAAACAGCACCTGCCCACAGAAGACCCATATCCCCTCTACATGAGCAGCCCCTGTGCCTCTCTGCCGACAGCGCAAGAGGACACTTGCCTGCTATCAACACCAAAAGCAACAGGTCCAGACAACATCCCAGGTCGGGCGCTGAAGGACTGGGCGAGGGGAGCTTGATGACTTCACAGACATCTTTAACACTTCCCGAAGCAAGCCATTGTCCCATCATGTTTCAAAGCTGCCACCATCATACCTGTGCCGAAGAAAACTGCTCCATCCTGCTTCAATGACCACGCCCTGTGGGCACTGACACCCATCATCATGAAGTGCTTTGAGCGCTTGTCATGTCACATATCAAAAGCCATTCTCCCCCACCCTGGACCCCTTCCAGTTTGCATACCGAAGCCAAGCCGGTCTACAGAGGGATGCAATCTGCTCTGCTGCCCTCCACCCAGCCCCTCACCCACCTGGAAAAGAGAGACTCATATGTGAGATTGCTGTTTATAGACTTCAGTTCTGCATTCCAACACCATAATACCACACAACAACTCATCTGCAAACTTGACAAACTGGGACTCAGTACCTACCTCTGCAACTGGCTACTGGACTTCCTTCTGTCAGAGGCCCCAAGTAGTAACGCGGTTGGCAACAATACCTCAAGCAGCATCACACTGAGCACAGGGGGCCCCAAGGCTGCGTGCTCTAGTCCGGCTGCTCTTCACCCTGCTGACGATGACTGCACTGCAACCTACAGCAACAATCACATAGTAAAATTTGCTGATCTATTGCGCATCTCTGGTGGGTCTCATCACCAAGGGGCGGCGAGACTCAATACAGGTTGGAGGTCCACCATCTGACCACGTGGTGCAGGGACAACAACCTCCTGCTGAACGCCAGCAAGACCAAAGAGATTGTTATTGACTTCCCGAGAGGTCACACCCAACACCTGCCACTGACCATCGACGGTGCTGTGGTGAGAGAGCGAGCAGCACCAAATTCCTGGGGGGTGCACATCAGTGAAGACCTCTCCTGACCACCAACACTGCATCACTTAAGAGAGCTCAGCCGCCTGTACTTCCTCGCTAAAACTCAGGCAGCAAGTGCTCACCAGCCATCATCACCACATTCTACCAGGCACCATTGAGAGCATCCTATCCAGCTGTAGCTGTGTGGGAAGCTGCACTGAATACAACAGGAAAGCCCTGCAGCCCATAGTGAACACAGCTGGAAGGATCATTGGTGCTTCACTCCCTCCCCTGAAGGACATTTACACCACCCACCTCACCCGCCTAGGCGACTCAAAAAATTGTGAGTGATGCAAGTCACCCTCACACAATCTGTTTGATCTACTGCCCTCTGGGAAGAGGTACAGAAGCCTGCGCCCCAAGACTACCAGACTCACCAACAGCTTCCATACACCAAGCTGTAAGGATGCTGAACTCTCCCTCCTCTCCCCCCCTCCACCCTCAGCTACATAACACCCCTGGACATTGGACCCACAATGGCCGCCTGCACTACTCCACCTGCACACTTGAACACTTGCACAACTTGTACACTTTACAACTTGGTGTTGTTGTCCTGAAAACACAACACTTCTGCTGCTCTTACAATAACTGCACCACTATGCCACTTTCTTTATTACTTAGGTCAACAGTATTTTATAGTATTTTACAGTATTTGCACTAGTATTTTATTGACTGTCTATATGCAATTTCAAAAAAATTTTGCTGCTCTTATTTTTTTCAATTATTATATGTGCCCTCTTATTCACTTTATTTACTTACTTTTTGTTTACTTGAATGTTATGTTGTCTGTGGACTTAAAATTGGTCAAATATGTCTTGTCTTCACCGTGGGATAGTGAGAAACGTAATTTCATCTCTTTGTATGTCTGGAACATGTGAAGGAATTGGACAATAAAGCTGACTTTGACTTTGACTTTGACTTTGATAACAAACAGATAATGGTAGGAACGAAGCCTGTCATTATTGGGAAAATAAGTCCCGACAGTGCAGCGGAGGGGTCTTGTTCCGCCCTGAAGGGACTTATTTTCCAAATAATGACTGGCGTTCTATACATTATCCCGCTTTTATTACACCGCTACTTGCCAATTACTTAAATAATAAACTTCAATAACGATTATGACTTTAGCCTACATAGCCTAGCCTATTTGTTATTGTTCATCGTGACATTTGCTGAGAAACATAGTTCGCAACAACACACGTTGAACTTGATTTAAACATTCTTTAGAACACAGCTGATCAACCGTCTGCTTTCACTTTTGAATGAAGTTCCAGTTCTTGCGTAGTGATATGAAATACCTGAAGTAGAAGCACAAACTCTGTTGCCATTGACAGCGGTAATTATATGTTTGCAGCAGTAATTACATGAAAATATTTTACCGTAGAACTTTGGGAAAGCCCATTCAAGTCAATGGAGCGTTCTACTTGCCTTGTTAAGAGCCATGTAATAAATAATAATATGTCATTCACTTTTATATTAACCTATAGTT
>NW_025962729.1:0-10048 GCF_017589495.1 Alosa alosa
TATATTAAAAACATTTAGACTATTAAATAAATTTTTTATAATTGTAGTTAATAAATAATAATTATTACTTAACATAATATAAAATTTTTTATGTTAAAAATATTTTATACACTAAATATATATATAAACTAACTAAATGATAAAATTTATTATATTAGTAATAACAATGAAGAATACAATATCAACTGATGAAGAAAAAATAGAAAAAATATAGAATAATATTACTAAATGAACAGAAGATAACAAATCATAGTATAAAAATATAGAAGATATAGAATAGTCAATATTAAATCAGAAAGATAATATAAAAAATAAATTAGATACTATTAATGATGAATGAAAAGAATTATATAAAAATCTTAATTAGTATACTATATTTAAATCTGATAAAAAATTTTATGATTAGATAAGTTATATGATATTATTTATATATGAGATATAGGATAATAATAAATTAGAAATAGATTCAGAAAGTATATGATTATTATATAAAATTATAATAAATTTTACAAATGAATATGATAAAATTTATAATAAAAATATTTAATAATATATTAAGTTAGTATATTTTTTTGAAGTAATTGATTAAATGAAAAACATTGTATTTTAATATTATTAATGAAGATGAATCAATTGAAAATAATATATCTAATTTATGGATTTTAGAAACTATATTATATAATTCGAAATTTTATTATTATTATTATATTGAATATAATTTAAATTTTAATAATAATACATATGAAATAATTTTATATGAAAATAAAGAATCTGAAATATTAGAATTATTATTAGAAACAAAAAGTAGAAAATAATTAAATTATATAAAAAATATATAAGTATAGTATTAATGATTGAGATGATATTAAAAAAATTAAAATAGGATTTAAATACTAAACTATTAAAATTAAATGATCATATAATAGTATCTAATATTAATAATAATGAAATAATATTATATGAAAAATTAACTATATTAAATTATTTATTTAATTTACATATACTTAGTACTTATGAAAATAGAAATAATATATCTAAAGATTAGTTTAATAATATAAAGAATTTTATAATAGATTTTATATAGAAAGAAATATATTATCCATTATCAGATAAAAAGTTCTATAAAATTTATAGATTATTTAAAAGAAGAAATATAGATTTAACTAAAGTAGTAGAATATTTAAATACCATAGAAGTATTAGATATAGTTAAAGATAATAATTATTTAAATAAAATAGAAGATATAATAAAAGATAAGAAATATGAAATAAAAACATTTATTAAAATAAAAATGAATATTTAAAAATTATAAATAAAATAAAAATATAATAATAAAGTTATATGAAAATATATTAGAAATATATAAAATTTAGTATAATTTTTATTTATTATTATAATCAAATAGATCAATTAAATTTATTAAAAGATATATTTAAAGAAGATATTAATATAGATATAAAAATTAGTAATATAAAAGAATTTATTAATCTATATAATATTATTAAAGATAATATATCAAAATTATTAGTAGATATAAATGAAGGAACAGCTCATTATTAGTTTCATATGAATAATTTATTATATATTAATTAGATATTGAAATTTAAACTAGTAAAAAAAGAATAGAAATAGGAAAAAATAAATATATATAGAATGATTATAGTTATTACATTTATAATATTACTAATAATATTAGTAATTATAACATGAAAATATAGGAATAAAAATAATCAAAAAAATAAATATATTTTATAATTATCTTAATTAAATTACATTTTATATTATTATTATAATAATAATTTTTTATAGAATATATATTATAATCAGTGAATAATAAATACAAAGATATTATGAGTTGTATATATTTAGACTAATAAGAGATTATTAAATAATAGAGTTGTATCATATTCTTAGTTAAATATAAAATATATTGAATTATTAAGATTACAATATATAGTAATAGTAGATATATTATTTTAAAAAAAGAATTAAAAATGAGATTTATCTTCTATTAATGATTGAACTAAGTCTATTCCAAGAAGTGAAGATAGTTATTATCTATATAGTAATAGATATCCTTTAGTACTATTATAAAGAACTTTAATAGTTTAATTTTAGTAGTAATACTTATCAATATTAGTAAGTAGATAGTTCTATAAAGAAATTATTAGATTATTAGACATTATTTAGAAAAGTAAAAGAACATAAAAATAAGATAATAATTTTAATTATATAATAGTATTGAAAATAGATTTTAGACATATATTCATAGTATACAATATACCATATTTAGGATCTATTCTACTAACTATTATAAAAGTATAATATTATTAGACTTTAAGATATATTATTATATATATACATTTTTAGTATTATATAATTAAGAGATCTATTTTTATCTATAGTAAATAAGTATACATGAATCTTAAAAAATTATAAATAATTAATATTTTATAGAGAATATTATTAAGAAGATAGTAATGATTATATATTGATTTGTAAATTATTTTTAATAAATTATAAAAATAGAAAATATTACGTATATTTGTTTATTTATTAGTAATAAATATAAAAATATAAATATGATAACTTTTATAATAATTAATATTATAATATTATGAATAGAAAATGCTAGTTCAAATAATAATTTAGAAGATAATGATATAAGAGAATCAATATTTTATTAGTAGTAGATAGTGAATAAAAATATATTAAGTACTATTAATAATCAATAGATATATAATATAGATATAGTATCATTACCTAATAATCAATAGTATATATACTTATAGAATTGTTATAGTTGATATAGATTAAATATAGAAAGTAATGAAGTAGAGAATGATAAAATAAAAATAAGATAGTTATGTAATAGTATATTCAAAAATAGAAAATACGTTAGTTCATATGATAGTATTATAAAGAAATTAATGATGATATTTTTTAAATAGAAATTAGATAATATTAATTATTATATAGACTATATAAATAATATTAATGATTATTTATTAAATAATAAAAAAAATTCATATAAAGAATTATTAAAATTAAATGATAATGATAATCAAGATTAGTTTCTTATAGAGTGAATAAAAAGACATGATAATAATGATAAATTTTTTATTTATAGTATATAGCTAATAACTAGATTCTATTGTTTGGATAAAATTGTAACAAAATATGATTGAAAATCGATTAAAATATAGTAGTAGAATATAAATAATATAAAAAGATAGATACTAGAATAGATATTAAACAATAATAAACTTATAAGATTAGAAGAATTAAAAGTTTTTATTTAGATTATTTTATATGGATAGGATAATGATGTTATAAGAAATTTAGTTTATTATATTATATAGAAATAGTTATAGTATCCTTATTGAAATCGTTTAATATATATGACTGATTTTTCAGATTTTATAACAGATTATATATTAGAAGAATAATTAATTTTTTAATTTTTATTTTATTAACTAATTATTTTATTATATATATTTATAATAATATTCAATATAAATTAATTAATAATTATATTTTTAAAAATAAAATTAGATAATAAAAAATAATTTATTCTATATTATATAGATTATTTTTAGAATATAATTGAAAAATATAATAATATAGATACTTATCTTATTTTAATAGAAATTATTTTTATATTAATATATAAATTTTATTTTTATTTTTAGTAGTATATATGTATATTAATAAGAAAAATTTAAAAATAAAATAAATTATTAAATATAGTAATAATAATATTATTATTTTAATTTTATATGTTTAATTAAATTATAATTAAAATAATTATTATATTTTTTATAATTATTATGTTAAAAATATTCTATACACTAAATATATACAAACTAACTACAGATGATAAAATTTATTATATTATTAATAGTAATAAAGAACATTATATTAACTGATGAAGAAAATATAGAAAAAATATAGAATGACATTAGTAAATGAATAGAAGATAATAAATCATTGTATAAAAATATAGAATAGATAGAATAGTTAATATTAGATTAGAAAGATGATATAAAAAATAAATTAGATACTATTAATAATAAATGAAAAGAATTATATAAAAATGTTAATTAGTATACTATATTTAAATCTGATAAAAAATTTTATAGTTAGATGTATCAGATAATATTATTTATATATGATATATAGAAAAATAATAAATTAGAATAGGATTTAAAAAATATATGATTATTATATAAAATTATATTAAATTTTATAAATGTATATTCTCAAATTTATAAATTATTTAATAGCATATTAACTTAGTATATTTTTTGAAGTAATTGATTAAATGAAAAACATTGATATAATAATAGTATTGATGAAAATGAATCAATTAAAAATAATATATCAAATTTATGAATTTTAGAAACTATATTATCAACTTTTAAATATTATTATAATTACTATATTGAATATAATTTAACTTTTAATAAAAATACATATGAAATAACTTTATATGAAAATGAAGAATCTGAAATATCAAAATTAATATCAGAAATAGAATAGTAGATAAATATATTATATAATGAAATAAATATTTATAGTATTAATGATTGATATAATATTAAGTAGTTAAAATAGAATTTAAATACTAACCTATTAAAATTAAATGATCATGTTATAGTATCTAAGAATAGTGATGAGATGATATTATATGAAAAATTATTAATATTAAATTAGTTATTCAATTTTCATATATCTGATACTTATGAAAATAGAGATAATATATCTAAAGATTAGTTTAATAATATAAAGAATTTTATAATAGATTTTCTATAGAAAGAAATATATTATCCATTATCAGATAAAAGTTCTACAAAATTTATAGATTATCTAAAAGAAGAAGAAATAGATTTAACTAAAGTAGTAGAATATTTAAATACTATAGAGTTATTCGATATAGTTAATAATGATAATTATTTAAATAAAATAAAAGATATAATTAAAGATAAGAAAAATAAAATATGAAGTATTTATGATATATCAAGAAAAAAATATATAGAAACTATATATGATAATAATTGAAATATAATAGATTTATATAAAAATATATTATGAATATATTGATATTCTGGTTTAAATTCTCTTTATAATTATAATAATCATATAGATCAATTAAATTTATTAAAAAATATATTTGAAGTAGATATTAAGTTAGATATAGAAAATAGTAACATAGAAGATTTTATTCAATTATATGATATTACTAAAGATAATATATAGAAATTATTAACAACTATAAACTCAAGTATAATTTATTATTGCAATAAAAAGAATATATTACTAATTGATTTATTAAAATAGATTAATTAGATATTAAAATTTAAATTAGTAATAAAAGAATAGAAATAGAAAATATATATATATATATAAAATAGTAGTTATTACATTTATAATATTACTAATAGTAATAGTAATTATAATAGTTATAGTTATATTATATAAATAAGAATAAACAAAAAAATAAATATCTTTTATAAGTATTTTAATTAAATATTATAATATTTTTTCTTTTATTTATTTAGATATATAAAGAATAATTAATTTTTAAAATAATTTAAATAATATTTTTTATAAACTTATTTTAATCTAATGATTTTTATTATATTTATTATATATAGTTTATATTTATATATGGATATAGGATAACCTATAAGTAAATTTTTGAAAAATCTAATATTTTATATATTAATATAGTATCTAAAAATAAAATTATAAATAACATTTAAATTAAAAAAATTAAATATATATTCAATTTTTAAGTATATTAACAAATAATTAATTATAATATAATATATTAGAAGTAACTTTTATAAAAAAATATTATATAATAATTATTTAATATAACTAAAAAGTTTATCTAAGAATAAAATCAATATGTATAATAATAAATATTATAAATATTATATATTAATTTTAATAGTTGAAAAAATAAAAATTATAAAATAATTATTATTATATAACCTAATTTTGTATGTTAATAAACACAAATGATAAAATTTATTATATTACTAATAGTAACAACAATAAAGAATATTATATCAAATGATAAAGAAAAATTAGAAAAAATATAGAATGATATTACTATATGAATAGAAAACAATAATTCTTTATATAATATATTAGAAGATAAAAAATAGAAATTATTAGCATATAAAGAGGATATAAAAAATAAATTAGATAGTATTAATGATAACTGAAAAGAAGTATATAAAAATATTAATTAGTATACTATATATAAATCAGATAAAAATTTATTTATTTAGATAAGTTAGATAATATCAACTATATATGATATATAGAATAATAATAATCTAGAAAAAGATTTAGAAAATATATGAGCATTAAATAAAGTCATATTAGATTTTATAGATAAATATTATAAAATTAATAATAATATGTTTAATAATATATTAAGTCGTCATGTTTTTTGAAGTAATTGGTTAAATTCAAAACATTGATATAATAGTAATAGTATTAATGAAGGAGATTTAAAAGATAATATATCTAATCTGTGAATTTTAAAAATTATATTAAATAATTCCCTATATTGTATTATAAATTTTAATTATATGAATTATATTATTGATTTCAATAAAGAAACATATGAAATAAATATATATGAAAATGAAAAATCTGAAACATTAAAATTATTAATAAATATAAATAAGTAGATAATCAAATTATATAATGAAATATATAATTATAATAATAATTGAGATAATATTAAAGAATTAAAACAAGATTTAGATATTAAATTATCAAAATTAAATAATTATGTAATAGTATCTAATACTAGTGATGAGATGATATTATATGAAAAATTAATTATATTAAAATATTTATTTGATTTTCATATATCTGATACTTATGAAAATAGAAATAATATATCAAATGAATAGTTTAATAATATAAAGAATTTTATATTAGATTTTTTATAGAAAGAAATATATTATCCATTATCAGATAAAAGTTCTATAAAATTTATAGATTATTTAAAAGAAGAAGAAATAGATTTAACTGAAGTAGTTAAATATTTAAATACTATATAGGTATTTAATATAGTTAAAGATAATACGTATTTAAATAAAATAAAAGATATAATTAGAAATTTTGAAAACGAAATTAAAAATCTTTATTTTATATTAAGAAAAAAATATTTATATAATAATTTATATATTAATAATAAAATTATAATAGATTTATATAAAAACATATTAATAATATATTGAAATTTAGGTATACATTCTTATTATAGTCATATAGATCAATTATATATATTCAAAGATATATTCAAAGATACCATTGATTTCAATATAAAAAACAGCAACATAGATGAATTTATTAATCTATATAATATAATTAAAAATGATATATCTATATTATTAACAGATATAAAAGAAAAGGAAATTAGTTTTAATAATAAAGCTAATTTATTATATATCGATTTATTAAAATAGAATAATTAGATATTGAAATTTAAATTAATAATAAAAGAGTAGGAATATAAAAAAATAAATATATATAATATAGTAGGTATTACATTTATAATATTGATAATAGTATTAATAGTATTTTCTATATACAGATATAAGAATAAAAATAAGAATAAAGTTAAACAGTTATTACAATTATCTTAATTAAATTAAATTTAATTATTTTTATATTTATTACAATATATAATTTATTTAATTAAAATAAAAATAAATAAGAATATATAGATATTTATTTTATAATATAGAAAATCAATTAAATATTTATTTTATAATGTAGAAGATAAGTGAGTCATAGTCTACAGTGGCAGTGATAGGTACTTTGTTTTAAAGGAAAGAGCTAAAAAAGAGAGGTATCTTTTATTGGCAACTAAGCTAGATCTACTATGGGATATAAAGACTATTGTTGTTTCAGTAGCTATAGCTGCCTTTGGAGCTATTACAAAGAACTTCAATTGTCTGATTTCAGAGCTCATACCTGTTAATATAGACAAGTAGGTGATCCATAGAGCAATCCGTGAAACATTAAATATCATTTGATGGAGTAAATGTGTATAAGTATAAGCACTAGAAAATAATTAACTAATTAATTTTAAATTTCATATATCAAAAAAATTATTAAAGATAATATATTCAAAATTATTAATAGATATAAATAAAGAAATAAATTAGTAATAAAAGAATAGAAATATAAAAAATAAATAAATATAGAATAGTAACTATTACATTTATAATATTAATACTATTAATTATAATAGTTATAATATAGAAATAAAATTAAAGTTAAATAGTTATTACAATTATATTATATTATATTATATTTTTACTATCTAAATTAATTATTTTATTCTTTTAGTTCAATATTCTTTTCTCTATATATTAGATAGATATTTAATATTTTTATAATCCAATATTTTTATATTTTATAATATTTAATTTTAATTAGTCTAGAATAAATAAATAGTTAGTAATGTCTATTTTATAAATTATAATATTTTTTAATATTATGTTAATTTAACTAATATAAACTTTATTATTAACTATATATTAATTTTATTATTTTCTATATACAGAGAAATATAATTTTTTATTATATTTTTTTATGAATTCATTTATTCATTTCTTTATAATTAATATATTTAAAACATTATATGATATACTATTTTATCATTCAGAATTAGTTTTTATATTAGTATTTTTTATTCCTATAATTAAAATAATAGATGATAATATATTGTATAGTTAAATTATTTTAAAATGATATTAGAATAGTTATAAAAATAATTTTAGATTATGGAGTTATATATACTTATAAAACAAAACAAGGTATTATGAAAGGTTCAAAATATGCAAAATAGGTATTAGAAACACATAGATTATTAAAGTTATTACCTATAGGATTTATAAATATTACATACTATCCATTACTTATTATTACTTTATCGATTTATTCTATTTATAATTACATTGTTGTTTAATTCTGATAATTCTAATAATACTTCATTAATTTTTACAATATTATATATTTTTATATCAAATTTATTTATTTTTATATGTACTTATTTTTTATTTTAAGGAATTTATTTATATTAGTTTTTATTAGATATTTTGATTATCATACTTCATTTCAAGAAAAATATTCAAAATATTATAATAAATTACAAACAAGTTGCATATAGTATAAACAAGAAAAGGAAAAAGACAATTAGTATAACTCTATCAATAAATAAATAAATAATTTTTTTACAAAATATTAAAATTAATATTATATAATAGAAGTATAAATAGTAAATGATAATAATTTAAGAATAATAAATAAAATAAGATTCAAAAAAAGTAGAAATATAAATAGTTATAATAAAGTTCTATTAATATTGTTAGAAAATTATTATATAATATAATAAACTATTAAAAATATTTAGAGATATTATATATAATAAATTTTATCATAGATATTACTATAGAATTTATAGATATTATATTCTATAAAGACTATAATTAAATAATAATAATAATTATAGATTAGATAATAAATATAAATATAATAAAGAAATAGTAATATATTTTTAAGATTAAAAAGAATTAAAAATATTTTAAACTCTAATTATATATATAACTAACTATAACTATAGATTATAAAATTTATTATATTAGTAATAGTAATAAAAAATATTATATCATCTAATAAAAAAATGTTAACTTCTGAATTTCTTCTTCATTAACATCCTAAAGAGTTTTTAAGTTACTTTGACATAAGTTAGTAAAGTAAAATAAGCTTTCTTCTTTAGTCTTTGTAAAGGTAGTTTTGAGTATATAATTCTTTACAAGAGTTCTTTCTATACTCTCTTTTCGAGTGTGATTAGATCCTCTTCTACTTTATAAACTTAATTTCTTGCTAAATCACACTACTATCATCATCAGCTTTTTCATTAGAGATCAATATCTTTCAATGATTCAGTCTATGTAATTCTCTCTTAGTGGGTTTAACTTTATTAAGTTTTTTTTATAAAGGAGTTGAG